>NC_039264.1:23353362-23639873 GCF_003368295.1 Carassius auratus | reverse complement strand
CAATACAATAGTTCAATGCATTATAAGTAGATATTTAATAACCAAAGAATATTAATGCATTATAGTGTGTATATTTTGTATATATATATATATATATATATATTATATATATATATATATATATACATACATGTTTTATATTTATTTTATGTAATTATTTATTTGAATTACTAGTGTAATCACATCCAAAGTTTTTGTGTACATAATATATGTGTGTACTGTGCAGATTTATTATGTATACAAACCCGATTCCAAAAAAGTTGGGACACTGTACATATTGTAAGTAAAAAAAAAGGAATGGAATAATTTGCAAATCTCATAAAGTTGTATTTTATTCATGATATAATATAGATAACATATCAAATGTTGTAAGTGAGACATTTTTAAATGTCATGCCAAATATTGGCTTATTTTGGATTTCATGATTCAAGACGCTACACATTACAAAAAAGTTGGGACAGGTGCCAATAAGAGGCCAGAAAACTTAAATGTACATTTAAGGAACAGCTGGAGGACCAATTTGTAACTTATTAGGTCAATTGGCAACATGATTGGGTATAAAAAGGCCTCTCAGAGTTGCAGTGTCTCTCAGAAGTCAAGATGGGCAGAGGATCACCAAGTCTCAATGCTGCGGCGAAAAATAGTGGAGCAATATCAGAAAGGAGTTTTCTCAGGGAAAAACTGCAAAGAGTTTGAAGTTATCATCATCTATAGTGCATAATATCATCCAAGATTCAGAGAATCTGGAACAATCTCTGTGAGAAAGGAAGTGTCAAGGCCGGAAAACAATCCTGGATGCCCGTGATCTTCGGGCTTTAGACGGCAATGCATCACATACAGGAATGCAACCCACTGTGCCATTCTCCATTGCCAGCTAAAACTCTATAGGTCAAAAAAGAAGCCATATCTAAACATGATCCAGAAGCGCAGGCATTTTCTCTCATTTAAAATGGACTGTGGCAAAATGGTAAACTGTTCTGTGGTCAGATGAATCAAAATTTGAAGTTCTTTTTGGAAAACTGGGACGCCATGTCATCCGTACTAAAGAGATAAGGACAACCCAAGTTGTTATCAGTGCTCAGTTCAGAAGCCTGCATCTCTGATGGTATGGGGTTGCATGAGTGCGTGTGGCATGGGCAGCTTACACATCTGCAAAGGCAACATCAATGCTGAAAGGTATATCCAAGTTCTAGAACAACATATGCTCCCATCCAGACGTCGTCTCTTTCAGGGAAGACCTTGCAGCTTCTAATATGACAATGCCAGACCACATACTGCATCAATTACAACATCATGGCTGCGTAGAAGAAGGATCCGGGTACTGAAATGCCCAGCCTGCAGTCCAGATCTTTCACCCATAGAAAACATTTGGCGCATCATAAAGAGGAAGATGCAACAAAGAAGTGTTAAAAACTGTTGAGCAACTAGAAGCCTGTATTAGACAAGAATGGGAAAACATCATATTCCTAAACTTGAGCAACTTGTCTCCTTAGTCCCCAGACGTTTGCAGACTGTTATAAAAGAAAGACGGGATGCCACACAGTGGTAAACGTGGCCATGTCCCAACTTTTTTGAGAATGTGTTGATGACATGAAATTTTTACTTATTCAATTTAAATCAACATATTTAATTTTTCTCAGTTTAAAACATTTTTAAACACTTCCACATCATTGAATTCTGTTTTTATTCACAATTTGAACAGTGTCCCAATTTTTTTGTAATCTGGTTTGCACAAACACATGCATGTATATATTTTAGAAAAATATGTAATGTTTATATATTAAATATATTTATATTTAATATAAATTATATGAATAAAAATATATACATGTAAATATTTCCAAAATAAATACTGTATATGTGTCTTTATATATACAGAATAAATATACACAGTAAACATAAAACAATATATATATGAGGTTATATATATATATATATATATATATATATATATATATATATATATATATATATATATATCTCAAACTCATATCTTGCACTGTAAACCTGATGGTATTACTTTAAAGAAGTGACCTCGTTTCACATGATTACTTAATCCTGATGTAACCACTGTCTCTGTAATACACCATTGGGTTGAAGCTATTAGCAATCATATTCACCTCAGCAAAGTGTCCTTGATGGACAATGTCATGATAGGGCATATTTGTCCACCAATTACACTCTTGTCCAGGTGTAATGCAGCAGTTGTGCGTCAGTCTCGCAGCCAAGCTCTAAATACCCTGCCATCCATGGAGAGGACAAGCTGTTCTGCGCGGAGCACAGGCCTGTTTTGTCTCTCCAGCTGAACATCCATGTCTACTCCCCCTAACCGGCTACGAGAGACCCTCTAGCACCACTGAAGAAGAGTACATGCTGGCCTGTTGTCATAGCAACTGGCCTTACCTGCCTAAGGCTACATTTACACTAGTGCATTTTTTGTTTTAAAACTCATAACTTTTGCTACAGTTTACACCTGTTGTTTACACTACTCCAGCATTTTCTATCCTTCGAAAATGGAGACTTTCGAAAATGCAGCATACCCCGTTTTAGTCTGAAAAACTATGCGGTTGCTTTTCAGTGCAAACGGACCAAAACAATGGCGTGGGCTGGACATATTCTCTCTGCGTATCCTTGATGATCATGTAAACAATAACATTATGCTAATTGTTCTACCCATAGATATGTATGAGTAGATTCCCCATTGGACCGCTCCAAGCACGCAGACTCGTCCGCCATCTAAATAATAGAGAATCTACCTAAACATATCTATGGCTGTACCTGCATCATTGGTCATGTGACATGTGTTTTCGGTTGTGTAGTGTAGACGGAGATCGTTTCAGAAACGCAGTGAAAACACCAGGGGGGTATTCCAGAAAACAGGTTATGTGACATACCCGGATGTGTTTAAGAGTAAGTAAGCGAATAACCTCAACCTTCGGTTCCAAACACGGAGGTAACTTTCAGGGTATGTTAGTAGTCATAGCAACTCACTCTCTGAACTTAACCTGCTCCAGAGCAGGTTATGTTCCAGGGTTAGTTCACTTTAGCGAGCCTTCAGTGGGCGTGACGTATATCACACAACATTATTTAATATTACAATATGTAATATAGCCTATTATATATGATATGTTAATGAGGAAGCGCTAATATAAGTAATAAATAAGGTAATATATTATTCTAATATGATTATTTATTTTATTGGCATATATAAGAGTTGTCTATAAATTATGTATTAAGAAGTATGTATAAATTATAAAACACTATGACAAGGTAATGTTTAACTTATATATATATTTATATATTTATTTATTAAATGTTATATCTCACACATGGAGTGGCATTTTCTATAATGTCTAAATTCTAAATCAAAATACATATCTGATATGTATAATTATGTATAAAAGCATAAAACAAACCATATAATTCACATTCTGAAGTATTAAAGATTAAATGGAAAAAAAATTAAAATGATTGCACAGCCATCAATTAGGTGGCGATATGCATTAAGCATTTAAACAACCAATTAACAAAGAAGAAGAATGAAACCACATACCTTGAGTAAGCAAGGTTTGGGGTTAATCAACCGAGAGTTCAGGTTTTAGTTCACGGTTAGTTAACCCTGCTTTCTGGAGTACACCCCAGTGTAGATTTAAAAACAAAAACGTACTAGTGTAAACAGGGCCTTAGGCTACGTTTACACTACAACAGTGTAGTCAAAAACAGAAAAGTTTTTCCCTTGCGTTTTTAAAAAACCCAAAAGACTGTATTACATATTCCAGGCCAGTAGTTGGTGCTGTCACCTTGTTATTAAACAGTATCAGTAGGGAAGTGACCATTATATGATGTATATGACGCATCTCTGCTGTTGGTTGTAATATTGCTGAAGTAAATCCATGCTTTGCTAAAGAAGCGTTAACAAACTCTTGAGCAGCAACAACAGTGCCATGTACTCCACCATTTGTGTGTATGTTTGTTCGCACTTGCCTTTAAAATCGACACGTTCTGCGCATGTCTACATACCTATCAGGTACTATGCATGACGTCACCGTTTCGAAGATTCTCATATTGTTTTTTTATACGAAAACGATAATAGTGCCATTTTCAAAAACTTTGAAACACTTTTTAAAAAATATGTTTTCAGTCCCCAAAATGCCATTGTCGTGTAAACAGTAAACAGTCAAAACGCATAATAGTTTCCCGTTTTTAGCTGAAAACTTTGTCGTGTAAATGGCCCCTTAGTGTAAACCAAAACAGAGACTTTTTAAAACAATGGCTTGGTTGTGTCGCGCACATTCGCTCTGTGTATCCTTCACGCACACAATTAAAGTGCATTTAGTACAAAATTAGTTGTTTCAATTTAGCAGACCTTAAACATACCAGTTTAGTATACAAAAAGTACAATTGAAGGATATTTTTAGTAAGTAGCCTACAAAAAAGAGGCTATTTGTGGTGTACTTAACATGAAATAAATGTATTGCGAATACATTTTTTGTATTTTTATTTTTCACTAGGATGGTAAACTTGATATCACATTTATTACAATAAAATATCCTTGGAATCACTTTCAGGATGATTTTTCAGCTCACAAACAATACAAACATCAACAGCCAATCAGATATGAGCATTAACGCGCCAACCGATGCGCTTTTAAAAAAAAACAGAACATTTGTCCGTTGGTGTTTGTGGATGCTAGTTTTCGGTGGGTCTTAACAGTGGTCTTAACCCAAATTAACAACTTACAATACATTATGTAGGACATAAATTAAACGATAACATACCTTTCTTAATATATATTATCCGAAAAGAAAACCAAACAATCAGATAATGACTAAAACTTGAGGATATGAGCGTGGAAGTGTGTTGGCTAATTGTTGTGGTGCGCTGTCGCTGAGGTGATACCTGGGAAACAGGCAGCTGTTGTCTTTCTTGTATCCTGGGCCGTACACAAACAACGCTGGTTGCCGTGGGCGTGTACCGGCTCTCGGTGATTGACGCACTTCCACTCCACCCTCGCTCCGCCGTCTCTGAATCCCACAGGTCTCCATTGATTACAAGGTAAACGCGCGGCTGACACAAAACAGACATGACGCCGTAGTCATCGCACACGAGGGAATGTTTATAATGATCCCAGTGACCTGACTGGAATTACAAACTTCCAAAGTAGCGTTAGTCATTATTTAAAACTAACCCACTTACAGAATATAGGCTAAAGTAAGTGTACTACTCACAAGCTAGCAAATGAATAAATTAAACGTTGCAAATATATAAAAAAAGTTACTAAATAAATATGAAAGGATAAAGGAGGAGGATAAACAATAGAGGTAAACATATGAATCCCCATGTCAAACACATTTAGCGTTGAGTGAATAGAAGCATAAGTAGCCTACATGACTGACAGACGCTGATGGAAACCAACTTTGCCCATCAGCTAGAGCGATGCATATTATAATTTTGTTTGTGTTCATTGCTTTCCTGCAAGACTAATTAGACTTTTACGAGCCAATTATACACTAGCTGATGCCAATGAAACATTCCTGTTTTCTTGTCTGCCCTCCTCTCTCTCTCAGCGCTCAGAGAGTTGCTGATCATCACGTTGATGGACGCAATATTAATCAAGTATTTACCGAAAGGCTTTCAAGATGTGCGCGCCTCAGCGAATGATAATATGATGAAAGCTGCTTTGATGTCAGGAGATGGTGGATAATTTACCTGAGGGTGGAGAGGAAAAAAAAACTTATAAATCCTGACAGGGAGGTATTTAAAAGATTTATATTTCCCACCTATGCTGAAACCTGTCAATAACATGACTGGGCCATATTTCAACCCAAAATCAAAAGAAAGAAAAATAGATAAATAGGCCTACAATAAACGATTACTGTAAAGGGTAAATGTGCTTAATTGTCATGAAATGTCACAATGCAAAAATCTTGTTCCAGAAAAAAGGCCTTGTTTTCAGTTCAAATTATTATAATTTTTTTCCTAAATTTGCAGTGAAATGTCACCATGACCCGGTTTTATGTTTTCGTGAGGTTCACCCACTTGCATCGTCATTCAGGCGAACACACAAATATGCAATTATCTCTTTGTCAGTTCAAACAGTTACGCAATGTTTACCATGTACCAAACCTGACTTTGCTGACCATGTTTGGCAAACGCCATGAACAAAGACACCAGTGTGCTTCGCTTCTCTGGAAATGATTAAATGCATGCAAGACATTTTGAGAGAAATATAAATGGGCCTGGGATTATAAATAGACCCTGTCCTGATTTGATCCAACACCTTTTCTCTGATTTAGATAATTAGGCTGTGTGAGTCATAATGTTGCACTGTCCCTTTGGATGAGCTGTCTGAGTGAAGAGGCATGTAGAGGTGTGTGTGTGCATGTATCATATCTGTGTGGGCTCTAATGTGTGAGCTGAGGGAGGGAAAATGGTGTAAAATGAACAACCACAAACAAGCCAAAAACGCAAAAAGCTTTTTATTTGTAGAGCTCGGAGGATCAAGTGCATTACGTACATGTGTATTTCTTGTTCATGTGTGAGTCCACGGCCAAACAAGTGTGTGTGTATTGCGCCAGCCCACGTGGGTGTGTGGTGTTTTAGTAGGAGCTGAATCGATAACCTGAGGGCAGGGAGTGGAGACGCACAAGGAAATGCAATTCTCTGGTCGCCCACCTCTTCCTGTCCCCGCCCCCTCACCAGCAGCCCACAGAGCAGCTCGGCCTCTAAAAAAACCTGTTTGATTGGGGGAGAGGAAATGAAACCAAACAAACATGTGATGAAATAAATAGACGGAGAGGTGCAAAGTGGCCGTAAATCAAAGAAGGTTTGATGGGAAATGCAGGGTGACACGCACGCTGACACCGTGGCACAACAACACCGCCTCGTTTGCGAACCCTCCTGTACTGCCTAACAATCCCGAATTCATTTCTGATTCACTGCCATTGTTCTGTGCACAATAAGATAATGCGCTTGAGTCAGCACCCTGAGCCTGTGCCAAACGTCTGCCGTGAATTTCATTTGCACAATGTAACAATGGCGCATCTTTGACCTGATATGGTGCTTCTCATGCATTTGGATTTTGCCAAGATTTGTAAAAATGAACCGACTTACTGTGCTACCAAGTAACTTGTATAACACTTTTGAGGAAATCACTAAGTAAGCATTTTTCAACTGGTAGGCCACAAAAAAAAAAAAAAAAAAAAAAATCCCAAAAAGGGTCACGGAAAATACAAAATGTAACTAATCAGATCATTTTTCATGATTTAACTTTTAAAAGAGATAAGATTCTTCCTATGTGTGACATCAAATAAACATCAAAGTGACTGTATTTTGGTGCACAGTCATTTTGCTGTAGCCATATGCCAAATAAACAAGGACTCATCACTGGAAACCATAAATATAATGAAAAAAAAAGGACCCCAAAGTGCATTAATTATGGGTTCAGATGTAAATGACACTTCCACTGTTAAGCATTTTCAAATATTTTGCTTATATATCAACTTAATAATAACAACATGTATATATATAATTTCAAATCAAAGAAGGTGGGTATTTACTATTCAAGCCAAACTTTAATTATTGCGTGACGCATTTTAATGGTGAAATAGTGTGCATTCTTACCAGTAGCTGGACCAGTAGCTAAAATTCCAAAAGACAGAGCAATATTCAATAACATGCATACTACTTGTTTTTTTTCCAGTTTATTTTCATAGTTTTTCCATGTAATTAGTAATTTAATTAGTTTGGTCTGCCCCAGTGTTCAAGACAGTGTTATAGTCTAAATATAATATATTTATCAACATATAAGTTCTCTAAGGACATTGCAGTGGCAAAAACACACCAGTAGGGGTCTCCCATTGATCAGCTCACCTCTAGGTCCCGAGAAAAGGACGACAGCCTCTTGAGTAGAGTAGCTGATCCGGCAGAGGACAGCTGTTTAGGGCACGTTTTTCGCGTGGTAGGGCCTTCAAACCACCTCAGATACCTCGCACGGTAGCCCTCATTCCGGGAAAGACCGAACAGCTGCCCTCCCCCTTAAACCCATTCACTGTGTACTAGTCATTCCTTCATCTGCTTCATTTGGACTCGCACATGACCATTCAACCTTCCACCCACTCACAAAGGAATGCTGTGAGAGGGGGGACCAGGAATACCAAGGCAAAAATGCTGGAGTGACGATACAAGAAAAAAAAAGACAGTACCTAAAAGGAGGAAAGAATGCAGAAAAGGGGAAAAGGGAGTTTGAAGTCATGGAACAAATGCTAGATCCCCATTCTGTGCCTCATGCAGCACTCAAGCTTGTTTTGTCATGCGTCGAAACGGACCCTCAGGTCATGCTGCATGCCTTCACAGCGCACACACATGGGCTTTTGTCTGCAGATGGAAAACGGCATCAGTGCACTCACTATCTGGAAGGAGAGTTCTTCGTGAACAATATATATTCACGAAGGCCAAGCGATGTATGCATTCAGAACATTCCTTTGATGTCAAGTGAGTTGTGAATCATTTCAAAACCAAGTATTGTGTTACGCCTCGAATGAGCGTTTCACCTTGAACCAACTTTGACAACAGAAAATGGTGGAAAATGCAGAGATAATCCACAACCATAAAAGCACTTCACTTTTACTGCTGTGGTAAAGCATCTGGCAGGGTTACTCAAACTTTTTCAAACTAAGGACCCCTTTTATGAGCTCAGATTGTTCATGGACTCTGAACCCCACACATAATCACACTCTCAGTCACCTAAAGCATTGCAAATGACATAATCGAAACAGTCTGCCTACACTGTCATTCAAAGCTTCCAAAAATTACCAAATTTCCAAATGTTTATTAATTTACTCCCTTCACAATCTTGTCATTAAGCCTACTTTTTTTGCTTTAAACTAAAGTTTAAGGTTTAATAACTAAAAACTGAAAGTAATGCAGCAATTTATTTTAGAACTGGTTCAATCTTTAAAACTCTATAATGAACTATTATTTAAAAGTCTAGGGATAAAATTAATGGCAAAAACTCCTGGATTTACCTTTAAAAATTGTGTGAACATTTGATTATTTCCTTCTCCCACTTTGAGTTTTTCCACTTGTTTCAAGCATAAACCGCACTAAATATCATTCACTAACAGCTTTTTCAGCAGCCTTGTTATTGCAATGATTGAAATTCAGTTCTCATTGACATGCAGTACAACAAGGAACGCTGGGAATGTCTGTAATTATTTGTGTCTTGCCGGTGCTGGGTGTGAATGATTTTCCGTCAAGAAATACTAAGGAATGGCCATATTTGGTATGCAAGGCTGGTGATTTCCAAATGGGATGCACAGAACCTTGAACACACACACTTAACTAACCTACACGTAGTTGGGCATGAGGGATAAGGGTTTGGCTCTGTGTGGGAGTTCATTTGAACTCAGTCCACACAAGCCAGGGCAGGTGGTGTTGACAGAGGACATAATGACCCCTCTTTAGGCACAGGTGGCCTGGAGCAAGGCCTCTCCTCTCTGAGGTATCCTACAAAACAGAGGTGGAACATGGAGGCATTACTATTTCAAGCAAAGTACAGACTGCTCTGGGAAGTTCTATACTGCCAGTAATCCATGCGGTGGGTAGGGTAGCCCACCAAAATTTTGTCCCCACATTCCTGCCTGTGAGTCAGTTAACATATAATTTAGCCCTATAAGTCAGCAATGAGCATTCAACCAAAAGATTCAGTCATTATTTACTCACCCTCTTGTCGTTCCAAACCCTTACCGTTATAAACATACAGTTATTGTTTCCATGTGTAACACAAAGGAAACATTTTAAAGGAATATTTAACTCCTATAGCTAGTTGTACTTTTCTTTAATGGAACATCGAACATCGAACATTGAACACAAGACACCAAATGAACCTTTAGCATTTTAACTTCTTTAGCATAAAATATTGAAAAAAACGTTAACATTTTGGCATCTTGAACAAAACGGACGCAACACACCTTTAGAATGTAAGTATTTTGCACAAGATATCAAATAAAATTTCAAAATTTTTGCATTTTTAACACGAGATCTAAACAACTTTTCTACCTTGTTTGCCATAAAACCAAAAGAACCTTTAGCATCTTTAACAAAATACACCCAAAGAACATTTAGCATTTTAGTATTTAGCACAAGACATCAAAATAACTTTACACATTTTAGCATCTTTAACAGAAGACATCAAATGAAAAGAATCTTTAGCATTTTAACATCTTTATCAATTTTAACATCCTTAGCACAAGATTTCAACAAAACCTTTCAAATTTTAGCATCTTTAGCACAAGATATCTGAAGAACCTTTAGCATCAGCATCTTTAACAAAAGACTTTAAAAGAACCTTTAGCATTGCATAGAAAAATCCTAAATTAACTTTGCGCACTTAGCTACGCTAATGTTCATTCATTTGGTTAAGTGCACTAATATCAGAGTAAGTGTAAGTACACTGTCTCCTGTATCCTTATCGTCCTCCTTCCCTCTGCCAAGTTGGATTTTTACAGCTGCTTTAATACGACATAAAGATGAGTCAAAGCTAAGCTGGCAAAACACACACTGAGCCCTTGATTAACATCAAGCACATAAATCCATGTTTCGAGAGAGCCTATTTTTCCCACTCACTTCATGCCTACTCAAACCGAAAGTGCCTTTAAGGACTGTACGCGTCTCTTTGGCGGAGGCCGGACGCCTCAGCCAGACGCTGGCTTTCAAAAAACAGGCGACGCCGGTTAACGAGAGGAGAGAGAGGGAGCAGCGCTCCGTTTAGAGCGGAGAGCGCTTGGTGTAGGCGGGATGGTGGTGCATGGGCGTTTCTGCGCAAAGGGCAACGTCTGTGCGGAGCCGATTCAGCGGCCCTGAGCCTTGTCACCTCTGAGCCGGACGCTCACTGTGGCTGCCTCCCACTCCCCATTTGCAAACCCCCCTGTTTTCACACTCCAACTCGGGCGCTGAATGTGTGTGTCTGTACTTAACCGCCCCCGGAGAGGCTGCTGGAATCAGAATGTATGTCTGGCTGGGCGAGAGAAAACTGTACGGTTTAAATGTCTGATTGAACTCGAGGTGCTTACAATTGCTATAATTATTGGTGCATTTTAGCTTTGGGCCGCTTACACCAGACTTTGTCTGTTTTTAAGCACCAAAGGTTTGGTTCATCTGAAAGTGATTCGCACAAACTTGTGAAAATGGTGACATACTGTTTTCACCATCGCAATCTCACAGTCAACCTTATTATACACTCTCAAAGCTGCTTGTATCCTGATAAATTACCTTTGGAGAGCAGCTTGTATTTCTTTCTTGTTTCCACAAATTTGCAGTGTAAAGTTTTGGTGGGATATCACACGGCAAAATACTTCAATACCACTACTCTAACAGTGATATTCATGCTGTGATGCTGACATATCACGGTTTGGATTGTAATATGAAAAGAGGTCTGCGGGGGAAGAGGGAGTGAGGCAGAATTGAGCTCTTGTTCGGACCAACCAACTGAACCAAGTGTGAAACTCTCACGTGTGTACAGCGTGTGGTTACACACTTGAGAAGGTCACAGCGTGGTTTCTGCATATTTAAAGGTGGCCCAATGACCTTCTAGTATGAAGTTTTTGGTTCCCGAATCGATTTTGCTTAAATATAATATTCCAATGGCAGGTTGTAAAGAAAAAGGAGTTCGGGAAACATTGCACAACGGGAAGCAACCAAGAGTCAGAAGCAGTTAGAACTCTACGACCCGTTTTTCTGAGTGTGAATTATGCAACAGGTCTACAGACAATGACATTTAAATGTGCTGACTGTCTTGGAGGCAGCAAGCACGTGTATGTGATGGAAAAAGATGACCTTCTCGATAGGGCCACTGCTAATGCACGTTCTGCAATCCTGCTAGCTGCCAAATCTCGTCTATTTAAGGATCTTAATTAGTCACAAATGTCTTAAAGTAAAACCTGCTCCTTTGTTATCACTCAGACCTTTACAAAAAACTACCAAACGCAGACTCTCTGAACGGCTCACCGTGAGTGAACAAAAAGAGTAAAGCAAACTCCAAAATGTCATTTCACAAAGGCTGCTATTGTGTCGTGCACTCAGCAAGTCAAAGTGTCCTTTCTATCTTTAACTGCCTGACTTTAATTTCCAAGTTTGAAACATTAAATGGAATAGCAGTAAATAGGAATGTTTTGCATGTTTATATGTCATTCTTGAACTTGATGAGTGTGCACGTCCAGTACGATGTCCGTGTAACACGGCACATCACCATAGAAGAATGCAGGGGGTGCATTAGGCCCTGTGGACGAGGCCATGGGGCAAAGGAGTAGGAGGAAGTCTGTCAAACAGAAGAGGGGGAGTAGTGTCTGTGGGCAGAAAGAGAGAGCAAAAGGGGAGGAACGCGGAGGAGTGAAGAGATAGCCTCGAAAGAAAGAAAGAAAGAAAGAAAATAATCCAAGTTTGAGGAAGAGGCCCATAAACTTCAAAAGCCAGGAGAGCAAGAGCTTTAATTATTCAGTTGCGGTGCCCTGCTGAAAACAATTAAAGGAGACCTTCAGCAGAACCCGGGTCAAGCCCTTTGCTGGCCGTGATGCAGGGGAAATGCAGCCCAACATCCTGAAAAAATACATGACCTTGTGCAGGAAAGTGCCTGTTGGTCCATTCCAGATGCACTGGTTTAGACCTCACGGACAAATAGTGAGATCTTCATGGGAAGGTCAGAATCATGAACTTTGACAGTCGAGCTTCTGTGCCAATTTTCGGATATGAAGGCTACTCAGTTCCCTTGGACTGGAATATTACAGTGTCTAATATTTGCTACAACTTACTAGAACACAAATACTTAGTACACATACTGCTGATGAACATAGGATTTCATGTATACTCCATTTGATAGCGCACACAACCACAGGGGCTTAGAAAATCACCAACATGGTAATCTACTGTTGTTGCATCTCCAATAGTTCTTAGTTTCCTCTTCTCAGTTTCTTTTCCGACCATGAAAAAACTGGGCCACCTGTGATTCCACCTTGTGAAGCAACTGATTAGTGCAAAAAAGTCCAAGGACCATATGTGAGTTGAGCGTATAGAGGAAGCATGGCTTTAAAGGAACACTCCACCGTTTTTTGAAATAGGGCTTATTCACATTATTTCCTACATTTAGATAGGTGGGCAAATGCATTTTTGTGTCAGTGCATGCATTGTTTTAGTTTGACTGGGTCGGCGTTAGCTTAGCTTAGCACAATGAATGGAATCCTTTGTTGCCAGCTAGCATGGCCTGAGTAAAAGTGATCAAAAAATTAAAAAAAACCCCACCTAATTACTTCTTGTGGTCTGCGTATTCATAACGAGTACAAATAGCGATCCAGATTAACACTAGGCGATTTCCTATGCAGATATTGACTTGGGACTATATTATGGGGAAGCACAGGCGAAGCACTGCTGCTTAGGCGAAGCACTGCTACTTCGGCGCAGAGATATCACGCAACACACGAAATCCCACGACTTCCGTCAACATACCGGCGTCCAACGCGTCAAAAAAAAAAACACCGGAATAAGAAGAACATACCGGCGTGACCTGCACCGAGTGTCTTCGCTTTTGGATGATTTATTTTGAGAAGTTACAGCAAACATGGTTATTACCTGCATAGCAAAAGGTTGTGAGAACAAGCAAAGGACATACACGAATGTAATGTTTCACAGAATTCCATCTAATGTGGAACTGAGAAATAAATGGCTAGCAGCTCTGGAGATCAGTAGTTCAACGCCTCTCAACAAAATAAAGCAGTATCGTGTTTGCGAAGAACATTTTGCACCAGAGGACTAACGTTACTTTGAAAAAATGGAATATGGGCCCAGAAAGACGGTACTACGTCTGAAAGATACGGCAGTCCCATCTATTTTCAAAGCACAGGAAGAACAAAGTGCACATGTAAGTTGTCTTTTATTTCTCTTCCTTATGTTAATCTGTGTTTTTATTCGGATGTAAAATAGATACTGCACTAGACTACGGATAGACTAGACTACTATCTAGACTACGAACCTGTAAAATGAAATGACTGAGGGGTAAGTTAGCTAGCTATATTTCTCTCACCGAATTAGACTCGGGAGTTTTAGTATAACTACTAGAGAGGAGACAACACGATAAGCCACCAACCTATATTGCCTGTGAAAACATCAACTCTATGTGAATACAGGTATAATATGGGTCGATCTATACATGCGTCATGATTAAAATAATCACTTACTCTGTGGACAGCTGTCCATTTGGTCCATTCGGCGTGGGGCGTTTTTTTCCAGTTAACTTTGTCACACCGGAAAAAAATCGAGTACAGCAGAATGGATCAGCGCCGTGAAATCCTCTGTAGATGTGACACAACTTCGGGCACGCTCATCTTGATCTGACGCGTTGAGCCTGGTCATCAATGGCAAAAACATGTCCAACTCTCTACAGCACAGACACTCTATTTCCGTCGGCATAGATTGGCATATTTCCCCACATTCACACCACCAGTTCATGTTGGCTCTCATCCTCACGTCCTCAGGCTGTTGAACGATCGCAACCTCCTCCTCCTGTCGTTCTATTTCCAAAGCACGCAGCTCGTCTTCTGTAAACTCTGGTTCAAATAGGTATGGTTCTGGTTCTTGGCTGTCTGAGATCTCAAAAGTCTATCTCAAAATCTGCCATGTTAATCGCCATTCGTGTACTGTAAGGAAAATAGCCAGGCAGCTACTATTCACGCCGGTATGTTGACGGAAGTCGTGGGATTTCGTGTGTTGCGTGATATCTCTGCGCCGAAGTAGCAGTGCTTCGCCTAAGCAGCAGTGCTTCGCCTGTGCTTCCCCATAATATAGTCCCAAGTCAATATCTGCATAGGAAATCGCCTAGTGTTAATCTGGATCGCTATTTGTACTCGTTGTGAATACGCAGGCCACAAGAAGTAATTAGGTGGGGTTTTTTAAATTTTTTGATCACTTTTACTCAGGCCATGCTAGCTGGCAACAAAGGATTCCATTCATTGTGCTAAGCTAAGCTAACGCCGACCCAGTCAAACTAAAACAATGCATGCACTGACACAAAAATGCATTTGCCCACCTATCTAAATGTAGGAAATAATGTGAATAAGCCCTATTTCAAAAAACGGCGGAGTGTTCCTTTAATAATTTGCGCATAAGTATGCCAGTGATGAAATGTATGCCACATGCACTGTGCACATACACAAAAAAATGAAGTATACTTTTGACTTTTATTGATGCATGATACAGCAGGTAAAAAAAGTATTGAACACGTCAACATTTTATAGGTAAATATATTTCTAAAGCTGCTGCTGACATGAAAGTTTCACCAGATATCAGTAACAACCCAAGTAATCCATACATACAAAGAAAACAAATCAAATAAGTTCAGAAATTAAGTTCTGTGTAATAAAAATGGAATAACCCAGGGATAAAGTATTGAACACACTTACTGAAATGTACTTAATACTTCATACAAAAGCCTTTGTTGTTAATGTCAGCTTTAAGACACCTCCTGTTTGGAGAAACTAGTCACATGCATTGCTCAGGTGTGAATTAGGCAAATTCTTCCACACTAACAGTCTTCAAATCTTGAAGGTTCGGTGGGCCTCTCCTATGAACTGTGATCTGTAGTTCTTTTCATTGATTTCTATTGGATTCAAGACTAGCATTCTAGCAGCTTTACTTTCTTTCTCTGAAACCAAATGAGAGTTTCCTCGTCTGTGTTTTGGATTGTCTTGCTGAAATATCCACTCTTGTTTCATCTTCATCATCCTGGTAGATGATGATGGTTTATGGTAAAATAATGTTCTTTCCACTTCCGGATTATGGCCCCAACAGTGCTCACTGGAACATTCAGAAGTAAAGAAATCCTTCTCTAACCAATGCCATCAGTATGGTTTGCAACAATATCGTTGTGAAGGTATTGCAAAAGCTCTTTTCTTTTACCCATCATGAAATGTTTCTTGACACGTTGTTAATGAGACACCTTTTTATAGGCCTTCAGTTGGGACCAGCTAATATTAATTTCCATTGACTAGGGGCAGGATTGCTTTCTGATTACTGATAGATTTCTGCTGGTGTCTTGGCTTTATATGCCTTTTTGCACCTGCCTTTGTTCATGTGTTCAATACTTTTCCCCTGTGTCATTCCACTTTATTACACAGAAATTAATTTCTGAACTTATTTGTATTGTTTTCTTTGTATGTATAGATTACTTGGGTTGTTACCGACATCTGGTGAAAATGTTATTTCAACAGCAACTTATATATATGTACTCAGAAAAATGGTGACATGTTCAATGCTTATTTTACTCCCTGTATATTGGTATCGATTCATCACAGTTGTCAATATTTTATATTTACTAATTTTTAAGTAATACATAAAATAAATAAAATGTAATTAGTGGTGTCAAACGATTAATTGTGATTAACTGCATCCAAAATAAAAATGTTTGTTTACACATGTAGGTGTGCTGTTTATATTTATTATGTATATGTAAATACACACACATGCATGCATTTATTTCAGAAAAATAGGTTATGTTTATATATTAAATATATTTATTTATAATATAAATTATATTAATAAAGTCAGACAAATACATGTAAATAATTTCAAAATATACTGCATGTGTGTGTATTTATGCAAACATAATATACACAGAATACACATATATTATGCAAACAAAAACGTTTTTGGATGCGATTGATCGCGATTAATCATTTGACAGCACTGATTTTAATAGTTTTAATTTTAGCTAAGTATTATAACTTAAGTAAATATATTTAAACAAAATAGTATAGAATTGTAATATCGGCCATTTATCGGCTTATCTGTACTTTTAGGCTCCTAACAGAATCTGAAGAGGAGTTCACTGTCAGGCAGCTGTTTTCAAAACTATGGGGATTGGCAGTGGGGAGCCATAAACAGAGCCAGCCAGATCATAAAAAGAAAATCAGGAAAATGTGAGCGAAGCCTCAAATGTGTAAGAACTGAAAGTGTGCAAAAGGATCAGCGCACCCTTGACGGCAACAGATCCGATCCTGCGTTTGTGAGTCATGGGTTGTGAAAGTTGTGGAGCTATGGCATTAGTCATCGTCGAGGAGTGAACGTGATCAGGGATGAACTTGAAAGCAAGCACTAAACTCATTTACCTTTCCTTCTGTGGTCACATGACAGGAAGATGTGCGGGGAGTTTTGCGACAGTCAAAGAGTAAATCAAAACAAAAGCTTAAAGGAAAAGTTTGCCTAAAAATGAAAATGATGTCATCTCTGAATAATTTGGGTGAATACATTATTTTAGTTTTGGGTGAACTATCTTTTTAAGTTGGTGATGAAGAGTTATGTGAGTGGGTTGGATGTCTCTCTTCCATGTGTGTCTCCATGTCCATTGCTTGTTCGTTTAGGAAAGGCACACTTTGTTTGCGAGTATTTCTCTGTGTGAGAGGGTGTAAATGCTTGCGGTCTGTCCAGTCCTGTTCAGGGTGATGACAGGATGTTCATGTGACTGCTGTGTGTGTGGGTGGGTGGGTGTTACTCTGTACTGTGTGGGTTATGGGTGTGGGTTGTGATTATAGTCTTCTTGTGCCAAGAACTCCCAGCACTTCAGTCTGACACAACAACAACAAACCGGCACGCGGCAGATGCAGGCAGACTGATAGAAAAATACCTCACATGCACCATTTTATTGCCTCATTCATGATAGTTCATATGTTAATGAGTAGTAACTCAAATATGAGCGTGTTTAAGTGATTCGGTGCGGAAAATGCCTGATCGGAGGCGTCCGCCATTGTGAATTTCCCCGATAAAGCTTTTAGTCATGGCGTACTCCCACACCGAAAAACCTTCATTAGAACATATACCAGGAAGTACTTGACTGGTCATATATAATGTAGACACTGCATGAGAGACTCTTACTTTTTTTTATTAATATGAATTAGCCGTCTAGGTTGAGTCTTTTGCTTTAACTTCTTGCTGAGGACTGAGTGGAAACATAAGCTCTGTTTGAAAACTTTCAAGCTGTGTTGGTGTCTACTGCCTACATAGGCATCCTAACTGAGATGTTTCCTCATAAAGGAGTGATTTGGTGCAGGTTCCTGTGGCTCAATTGGTAGAGCATTGTGTTAGCAGCGCAAGGTTGTGGGTTTCGATTTCCAGGGAACACATGTTAGGTAAAAACTGTTAGTCTGAATGCGCTGTAAGTCGCTTTGGATAAATGTATTAAATTAAATTTTTATTTAGTGAGTGATTTGTAATGCTCTATACAAGAAGCAAATCCTTCTGGCTTGTGAACAAAGCTCTGCATTAGAGAGTCAACTAGCATTGAAAGTTAGCATGTTGCTAAGCTAATAACATAATAATCAAATGAGTAGCTAGGCCCAGATAAAAAATGTTGGTAACACTTTATAATAACTGCATGCTATTAATCATTAGTTAAGCATTAGGAAACAGTTAATTAATCATTTATAAAGCATTAATAAACATTTATAAGCAGTTTATAAATACAGATATAAATGCTTTATACCTGATTTAAAAGCATATCTATAATGTGTTTAATAATTGTTTTTTCATACTTTATTAATGATCAATTTATCATTTCTAAATTAAGTATAGCATTATTTACACACCAGTTATAAAGGAGTTGTCAGTGGTTCATAAGATCACTTAGAAATTGTAAGTAAATGATTAATAGATTATTTAAATGTGCATTCATACATCTTTTTATTCAGACATATAGTAATAGTTACTTATAGTGTTAATAAATGGTTTATTAACATGTATTTCTACTGTAATTCAGGGTTAATTCAGGTAGTTATAAAACATATGTAGTTGTTTGTTAACTATTTTTGTAAGCTCATCTAAAGTGAGGACTATTTATGCCTTGTAAAGCTTTTACAAATGAGATTTAAAGGCTGTTAATATTTATATGTTCTGTATCACTGTGTTGTGTTTGTTTCCGTTTTTTGTTTAGAAGATAACTGAGCCTTTAAATATCCTTTATAAATGCTTTACAAGGCATAACTAGTCCTCACTTTAGATGAGCTCACATAAATAGTTAACTGACCACTACTAAATGCTTTATAACTACCTGAATTTACTACGTTTCTTGTGATCTTATGAATCACTGGCAACTCCTAAATAACTGGTTTGTAAATAATGCTATACTTCATTGAGAAATGATAAATTGATCATGAATAAAGTATGAAAATACAATTATTAAACACATTATAGATATGCTTTTAAATCAAGAATAAAGCATTTATATCTGTATTTATAAACTGCTTATTACTGTCTATTAATGCTTTATAAATTATGAGTTATCTGTTTACTAATGCTTAATTAAAGATTAATAGTGTGCAGTTATTATAAAGTGTTACCAAAATGGGTAAGTATTTCCTAGTATTAAATGTTAAAAAATTTGAAAGTATTTTTGTGGAAAATCATCTTAAAAACAATTATTATTTGTAGCTGATAGCATTAACCAAATTTTACATTTATTAAATGAGTATACTATGAGTGTAATGCATTCTTATTTGTAGACAAAGGCATTAAAAAAAAACTATATGAATTTGATTAATGTTTTCAGTTAGAAATACTATATGTGTGTCAGGGGCGGACTGGGGACAAAAAATGGCCTTTTGGACTTTTTGGCATAGAGTGGCCCACCACATCCGATCCACACCATAATTTACTGGCATACTTATTTACATTATGATTTGTCTTTGCTGGTGTATATGGCAAATATTAAATAATTTTGAAGAGTTTCTACACATCTTTTACATAGAGGGTCAGTTTAATACCACTGAAGTTAAATACCTACCATAATATCAGTCTATTTGAAACAATGCTCATGGCGTAAAGGCCTTAGAATGTAATGCAGAATGTGGACTGTTTTTATTGTGCCTTCCTATTGGTCTTATATAAGTCCTTTTGCATGAGCTTGACATCTCCTGCCATTTTATAGAATAGATAGCTCACATTCAAGTGGCGCCAAGCTCAGTTTTTCGAAAAATCTTTGATTTGATTGACTATTTAAAAATGTTTTGACATTGACGAGCGCTTTTGAGCCACTGCACTGAGCCAGAGTGCGCTAAATTAATTAGAATGTTTGACTCAAGTGGGCCACGCCATGAGGTCCATTGGTCTGGGCCGAAGGAGTGACATAGGCTTTGTACATTTACTATAATTCATTCTTTATATATATATATATATATATATATATATATATATATATATATATATATATACACACAATGGGTTGGCCCACATTGTACAGTGGCCCACCGGGGAAAACTCCCAGTGCTCCAGATGGCCAGTCCGTCACTGATGTGTGTAGCACTCTCAAATAATATATTAAATACATTTTAATTTTAATGCTACATAATGTTAACAGGAGTGTAGTAGTTTCACTTAAAATATGAAGTAAATTTGATTGATAATGTTTTAATTAACAGTACTCTCAATTAATAGTGTATGTAATAAATTGCATTTTATGAATTGTCTTGGCTACTAATCAGTTTTGTAATCTCAAAAAAAAAAAGGTGATTTGCTTATTTTAGCTAAAAAAAAGTCTTTCACTTAATAATATTAAATAGTGCTGTCAAATGATAACCATATTTAACCATATAACCATATTTTCCGGACTATAAGTCACACTTTTTTTTCATAGTTTGGCTGGTCCTGCGACTTATAGTCAGGTGCAACTTATTTATCAAAATAGATTGGACATGAACCGAGAGGAATGAACCATTATGTAAACAAAAACTTTTATTCTGGATGCGATTAATCATGATTACCGTATTTTTTAGGTTTTTGTTTACATATTAGGCTATATGAGTGTGTACAATGTATATTTATAATGTATATATGAATACAAACACATCTTTTCTTCTTCCGGGCATTAGTCCCGCAGTGCGGAGTCCACCGATTGGCACAACATTCGCCACTTGGTTCATATGAATACAAACACATGCATGTATATATTTAAGAAAAATATGTTGTTTATATATTAAATATATTTATATATAATATTAAATATAATAAAATAAATATATAAATGTATACAAGTAAATATTTTCAAAATATGCTGTATGCATTTGTGTATTTATATATACATAATAAATAAACAGTAAACATACACATATTGTGTAAACAAAGACTTTTATTTTGGATGTGATTAATTCGGATTAATAATTTTACAGCATTAATACTAAATTAAACAAATCAAATATTTTTTTAATGCTACCAATAACGTAGCAGTGAAGTACTGCCACTTACTAAATTAAATTAAATTAATACATTTTGGCTGCAAACGAGTACAGTAAAATTACAATAAAAATTATAAAATAATCATAAATAAATTTGGGAGTACTACACTTACACAAATTTGTAATTTAAATATAAATGTAAAAAAGTAATTTAAAATTTGATATAACTTTGTTGTGTTGCATTCTGTACTAATAATTGACAATTATTTTTCTTTGTCTGCCATGTTTTACTTTTATTTCAATAAGCGTGCCACAGTGCAAACTGAGATTGACTGTTCCTCAAAGACACGTGATGCTGCCTGAATCTTTAACCAAAAGAGGTTATCTTAAAGGACTGCTGCCTTAAATGTCTGTCTAGGCATGCAGCTTGATTTTGTAACAGAGCTAATGTGTGTCACAAGTACGTGTTTATTGTTTAGACATATTGTCATTTGCAACATGTCCTGTTGCTTGTGAAAGACCAGCTACGTCAACAGGTGTCAAAGGACAAATGCAACCACACCTATCGAAGTCTATTTCTGTCCATAAATGAGGGCCAACAAACATCCCAAAGGCACTGTATTGACCTCAACAAGGCTTGTTTCTGCAGCAAATTGCTTTTTTCTTACTGTCACCAAAGAATGTGTTGGCGTCTCGCTTTATTTAAGTGGCTAGTTCATCATACGGAATATGTCTCTACATGCATGTGTATATTTTGAGCATAATTTGCCACCCTTTGAGAATTCACCATCACGTAACAGCTGGCTGAATGAATTCCATGCAGTTCACGCGCTATTTTTTTTTACGTCTATTTCCAAACTGTTCTGGATTCAGCGTGTCCCTGTGGTGAAGTGTTACTGGAAAAGATGCTTAGTCATGACAGGACTTGCTGTAAGGGGCACGAGAGGGCCAATTCCTTGGGTTTGGTCATCATAGGGTAGATATTGTGAGGAACATGTTCTTCCTTTGAGTCACATCAACAGCAGTGTGGTCTGAATGCAATGCCATACTTTCTGATTGAGTCGCCGTTTCCTGATTCCCATGTTCTTTGCATGTCGAGCATGCTGCGACATGCTCACCCCGACTGCGTTTACACCTTGGAAAGATCTGGGAAAAAACAATGCTGGTTAGTTTCCGAGAAATGTACTTGGAATAAAATGTCATTGTAACTGAATGTGCAATGATGTACTTACTTTGGATTCCTTGTCCCAAGATTTAGTGGCACAAACATATTTTTTCCACATTTCTTACGTCATTGGTTGTCTCAGTTTCGCAAGCTTAGCTTAGCCCAATTGGCAATTATTTCGACAGGTCTGGTGTTGTTGTTTTTTTTGGGAAGGCAGAACTTTCCTTAACTCTCTGTGGAGTCTGGTATTGCACAGTTTCCTTTCTGCTGTGGTTGACACTGTTTTTACAGAAAAAGCTGCAACTCAGCGGATTCTCTCAATTAGCCACAGATCAGTAGATTAATTACGGTGAATAACGGTGAGAGTTCGCAGCAATCCTCAATGTGCTATTTCTAGCAGTGTTAGTCCACTCGTCTTTCACCAAGATCATCCAAAACCAAATGAGACTATCCACCTTATTCTTCAATGCAAAATGGGCGAGACTTCCAGTTCATTAGCCACTATAGGGAAGTAATGAGAAGAATTACAACATGCTGTAAATGGTCAAATTGTTTGCACTACAAACCAGTATGTTCATAATTAAGATGATGTATTTCAATTAAATGGTTAGACACCAATTTACAATATCAGTCAGCAACATTTCCTGTTTTGTAGCTGGATGCAAATGAGACCAGAAGTCACACCCATAAAATGTACAAGTGGCCACGCCCTCTCTCACAAAACAAACAAGGTAGTAAAAGAAGCAGGACACTGATCATCATCCAAAGCCAATCACATTGGATAGGCATGAATCATCCAGATGCATCATGGGAGTTACTCATTGCGGAATATGAACAATGATTCTCTTTAACGCACAAAACAAAGCAACTTTTGTAAAAGGATCGTAAAAGTCAGAAGTTGTATATTGTGTCTACAAAAAACTAAACTTGTTTTGATTCATATATTGTGTCCATGTGTTTTTGTTCTTATGCTGCGGTTTGAGACTTTCAGACCTGGTTTTCGAACAAATGACGGGTAAGAGCCAGGTATTTTTTAGTGAATCAAAAACAAAGCTCTTATGAACCAGTTCTTTTCATTAAACATCCATAAGGATTTACAAGCTACAAAGAAACATTAGTTGAAGCCATTTAATCCTGTATATGTCTGCAAAACCAAGTCTGAAATCAGAATCAAATGTAACAACATTTAAAAAACAAACAAACATGGAATTGTGAAATAATGGCAAGAAAACATGATTACAGTTGTTTATTCAGACCAGTGTTTGATTCAAAACAAATGACTCTCTATGAACCAGTTCTTTTTAGTGAATAAATAATAAATATAAAAAACCTACAGTGCAACCAGTGTAGTCCGTTCATAAACAAATGTCTCTTTTGAGCCTGTTCTCATTCAAAATGAGTCATTCACAAACTCAGGAGTTAAGGTCCTTGCACAATGAGTCCAAAATTGTCCTATGCATTTTTTTTAGTTTTTTTTCTCTCTCTTTTTTTCTCGTATTCGGCATCCTTTCCTGTCAAAATGCTTGCTACGGAATGTGAAAACAGATTATCGAACCCGATCCAAATTTTTTAATGACTGACAAAACTTTGTATTATTTTTCAACGTACAAACATTTCGGACTCATTGTGCATAGAGACCTTTACTCTTTACTCTCAGTCTGATGGAACCTTCACTGAATCAAAAAAAACTGAATCAGAATCAAATGTGAAAATACAAATTTAATTAACTAACTAATAGTCTAATCATAAAAATATTGTATCCAAATGTCCTCTTTAATAAAATAAACTATGAAGTATTTTGATAATATAATTCAAATATAAAATGATTGAAAATTAAATGATTTGATGAAAAAATCCAAAGTTTAAGTGCTATAATCAAAAGCGAAACCGGATCATGATCTGAATCACACCTAAAAGCTTGCGCCTCAGCATTTTATCATGAAATCTGTACCGATACCCAGGCCTACAGAGTTGCGTCCCATTTCGGATGCATTAAACAAAAACTCAGTCTAGTCAGATGTCTCCTTCCTGTATAGGTGGGTGGCTCTTGGCCAGAATTAGCGGACACGGTTTTATGCAAATAGTCAAAAGTCTGGCTTTGCGAAAGTACCAGTGAAAAGTTCCGTGGATGCCAAATTAAGGGAAGTGGTACTTTATGCCAATTTTTGCACATCCCTTTTTTTTTAAATGTCTGAGGTTTGACTAGAGAAGGGTTTCTTTTTCTCATGGTCTCCACAAATGGCAGATCCTCAACATCGTGATGCGTTGCCTAGATGTGACCTTTGAGCCTTTGAGTAGGAAGGAAAGCAGGAGAGTGAGGGATGGAGAAAGGGAATTGTTGACAGAGGAAGAGGAAGAGGACAACGGACTCAGCTTTCCCTTGGCGGATGGAATGATGGCTCAGCAGGATGAGTGGGTGTCAGAGTGGGATTAGAGCATCATCCATTTGTCCTCTTTTGTTTTTCCGCTCGCTCTCTATCCTTCCCCCACTTTTTCCCATATGCCTGTCCTGCTTCGCCTCTCTCAGGGGAATTCGGATTTTCCAAATAAACACAAGTTAGCGTTTACGTCTGGCAGCGAGATGGAGTAGCGCTTCATTAACCTTGCATTGTCTTTCCCTGGGTTGCGCAGACAGGCTATTAAACAAGATGGCAGATTCTTCATGTGTCTACAAATGGAAAACCCGACCCTGTGTTGACAGACTACACAAACACATGTTCAAAACAGTGTAGGATCAAATGGCTTCGACTAATGTTTCTTTGTAGGTGTAAACCAAAGCTATAATTCAACTCAGAACATCGATGTGGTAAAAAAAAAGGCTGTAATGTCATTAAGAATGATCTTTTAGGCCGTTCATTGTTGTTATTGGGATAACGTTCCAGTGGTTTTCTCAGTCATAATAAAACTACAGCATTCGAGCACAAAGATTTACCGCTTCTAAGAGCGCAGTTTAAACTGAGTATTAAAGTTGACAGAAATGTACAGATTTTTACTAAAATATTACAGTAAAAAGTTACCAGAAAATGACAAATTAAAAGATTACGAGACCTTTATTTGTCAATTCTTGTTTTTGTTACATTATACCTCACTGATTCATACCATTCTTTTGGGCTGGATTGAATACTGTTCACTGCAGTCTCATATTTTGTCTCCTCAGTCGTTCTGACGTTGGTGTCGCACACAGATTGATATCACTGTTTCCGTGTAATGGGTTGAAGCTCCATTTTTAGACGGTCTATCATGTGTATCGTCCTGCATGGGTGACTCTATGAGCATGATATCTGACTAATACTGAAACACTCATGAGAATACTGACTGTAAGCTAAAAGAGATCCACCGCAGATCTTTTCACTGTATATTACTATTCCACCAGAAACTCTTGTCACTAGGCATTGAAAACAAGTCTACTTAGTATACCCAACTGCTATACGTCTTAAGTCTCAAATGATCAAGTCTTGAAAGTTATGTCCTTGCTAGGCCTCAAAATATGACAGATAGTACTGTAGTATAATCATGGTAATATTTGCATTTTGTATCCAAATGTCCACTCTCATATAGGACAATTAAGGATAATTAAATATTTTGTAAAATATTTCATTTAATTTCCCACAGTTGTGTCCAAAGCATCTAAGAGCACACTGAAAATCTGAGATTTATAGTTTTTAGGGATAATAATAATAATACTGATAATCCCAAAATTAAATATTAAAATCATGCAAATATTTGCATTTTGTTTCAAAGTGTCATTTTTTAAATAAAGGATAATTAATTAAAATAAATATAAAAATATATTTAAATAAATATTATTTAAAAAATTACAAATAAATTCAATATTCAATCAAGCAACTATTTAATGTCTTTTAATGTCTACTTTCAATACAAACATGTATACTCACATACACACATACACACACTGAATATATATATATATATATACAGTGAAGCATTAAAAGATCCCAGAAATTAAATATTGTAATCATGCAGATATCATGAAAAAATCTGAAACGTAATTATTTATGTCACTGTTTCACTCAAATTCTGCACGCTGTATTTTCAATGAAAGATTTCACACGTTTTAGAAATTGGAGCAAAAAAATCATGCAAATACACAATATAATATTACAAAGTCCCTTTAGCACCATTTCCCCCATTCTGCATTAATTTTACATCAGTCAGTCATATTTCTCCAATAGTGTCTTATTTGTCATCAGTCACCTTTGGGAACTGGGACACCCTAAATTGTTTAATAACAGACTTTCGCTGGTTCTCACGCACATGTCGTGTGTCGGAGCCGTGCACGAGTTGCCCCCGCACCAGCCCTTAGCTCTGAGCGCTCGAGGAGTAAGAAAGCATTGATTTCTTTGCTATCAGTCAGAGAAAAGCCGTTTTCTTGCTGGAAACTAAAACTGAATTATTTATTTCCTCATTCAATTTTTATTGCGCTCTCCTGGTGGAAAAATAATGCTTCCTCAATTAGACGGTGTCTCTCCCCCACTATCCTGCTATCTTGCCTCTTTCTGCCGCAGTCTCGCTCTCCAGCTCTCCTCTGGGTGGTTAAATGTGGACAGAGGCTGAGCGTCGGAAGTCATGGTGTGTGACAAAGAGCCACACACGGAGAGGAGAATTAGATCATGTAATCTGAACTGCTGGCACTGGTGTAACTAGAACTAACTGTATTACACCCTGGCCATCTGTAGCCATTACGTTCTAGTGCTCGACACTGTACTAATGTCTAAACAGAGAAGGAAAAATGGCATTCGGAAGAGCAGGTTTATGGCCATAAACAATTATACAACAGTTAGTTCCAGTCCTCTCATTTGATTGGCAAAGCAGTGGTCCAAGAGTGCCAAATGTATATGAGGAATATTTTAGGTTGAGTGCAGTTGACAGCATCTGGGGCATGTCGATTACCGTAAAAATGACAGGGATAATATTGATCTGTCATGGAAAGTCATTACTTTTTTACATTATTATTTTGATGTAATTTGTTTAGCATTTTAGTCTTTAGAAAAATATGCCCAACTCCCAAGAAAGAGTATTAAGAAAGTAGGGTCCATATTTATTAATATTTTAAATTAGCTTTTATATTTTCTGTTTTTTTTTTTTTTTTTTTTTAGTTAACATTTTAGTAAATTTGTTATGTGCTTTTGCCATTTTTATTTCTATTTATTTTATTTCAGTTTCAATTTAAATAATCTTAGTACTCTAACTAATTTATTTTGGTTTTTTCATCTGATATCTAATATTTTATTTATATGATGATGTGATGTGATATGATGTAAACTTGATGTCAGTGAAAACAGTTGTTTACTTGCCTTTTAAAGTCAAATCTAATTTTAAAACTTAATGGTTAAAAAAGATGTTTTAAACTCTAAAACGACTACACAATTGATCATTTGAAGATCTTTACAACTCAAATAATACATACGATTTAAAAAAGAATTAAAGTGTTTATTTAAAATGATGTTATTTTATATATTTATGTTATTTTACTATCATTATGATACCATTATATTTTTATTAGTTTTTAGTTTACTTGAACTGCAGTATTTTGTTTTATTTTTACATTTTTATTTTTGCTTTTTTAAATAAGCTTACATAGTTTTTCTTAATTTTTTATTCAGACTTAGTTATTTTAGGACATCAACTTAAGCCACATAAAAAGAGAAATTTAACTGTGGCAACATGGCTGAAATAAAGTAAGTTTAATTATTATAATAATATAATAATTCAGTTATCATTTATTTTTAATCTCAAGTTACATTTTTTTTTAAATACCTTTTAGTAGTTTTACTTTTATTTTTATTTATCTATAACAACAATGCATTGAACCCGAAATATTCCTTATCAGCTTTATATATAGAACTAAAAATTGCTAATAAAAGCAATATTTCCTGTGGTCGACTCACAGCTGCAGCGAAATACAGCACTGCAGCATGATTTGATATTGCTTAAACAAAAAGATTTAAATCAGGATGTCAGGTGCCTCTGGGTAGAGGGGGTAGAATAAAAACAGAATGGCATTGTGGGTGGATGGTGAAGGATACAGAGCGAGCGAGAGAGAGAGAGAGTACGTCTGCTCACCCCCCTGGTTTAACCAAAGCTCTCCTGGCATCCTCTGCATTCAAACCTGGCTACAACAACTGATGGGTGATCACAGCCAGAGCGGCCTCTTTGACCCCCGCAGGTGCTTGGGTGTTGTGGTCAGGTGTGCATAACAGCACAAAATGAAGCAGCTTGATGAGAGAGAGGGAAGGTGGGAATAAAGCAATGGGCGATGGCGACTAAGAAACAGCAGCAGGCTCTCCAGGCAAGAGATGAAATATTTGCAATTCTGCCTGGTCCCTGGGCTGCAGGCCTACACTCCATTTATATGGAAATGAGTTTGTCTTTGCTAAGGTGGGGATGGAGAGAGAGAGGGAGGGAGCGAAGCGAGGGAGAGAGGGAGGGGAGAAGGGGAGTGAGATCAGAGCTGGTCACTGTGCTCTTTCTTCACTGGTCATTAAAGAGGATTTTACAATATGAAATTCTAGAACATTCACAGTGCATTTAACTTCTGCAATGCGACAGAATATCAAGTTTATAGTGCAGCAATATAAATAAGGAAAACATTTACCTGCTTTTTAATAATAATAATAAATATTTTAATATGTGTATGCATTTATTTTAAATAATTTGACAATTGATGTATGTATATATATATATATATATATATATATATATGTATATGTATATATATGTATGTGTGTGTGTGTGTTTAATATAATACAAATATAAACATTTATATTTTATATTAACCATTTAAAATTTTTAAAAACAAAATATGCACTAATAAATTGTATATGATATACGTATGATTATTAAGAAAGTAGGGTAAATTTTATACTTTTTCATCCACCAGATTTTGAAAAGTCTTTTTTTTCAAAACGTATTTATTTTATGATTATTTTATTTTATTATACTTATTACTATTAGATTATTTACTCATTTATCTGTAGAAAAATAACAGTTGCTGAAAGTTAAAAACAAAGTCAAAAGAAAGTTTTTATATTTTGTTACAGGGTTATGAAATTAAAATTGAAAATTGAAAAGTCAACATGCATGTTAATACACATTTTTAACGTGCAAAACTAAGTGGTGCATGCTTTTGTCAAATCCCAGCCTATATATTTATTTGTTTGTCTGTTTATTTATTTATCGGCTAAATATCATATTATACATATCATACAAATGCATCACATTAAGTAAAATTTATTATGATCACTTTCATGTTGAAATTAAAGGGATAATCCATCCAAAAATGAAAATCATATACTCACTCTAATGTCATGATCAATGTGTATGATTTGAATTTTTCTGCGGAACACAAAATACAACAATATTTAGTAGAATGTTGGTGACCAAATTTTTTGGTTAACTTTGACTTCCAAAAACAAAACAAAAACAAAAAAAAACACAGACATTTTTTTTTATATATATCTTCTTTGATGTTCCACATAAGGAAACATCCCAACATGTGGGCCAACATGTTTGGGTGAACTATCACTTTATGGACATCATCTGGAATCTCTAGTTTTCATAGCACTCTTGATGAACCAACCAACCCCCAACGTCCCTCACCTCCAGGCCTCAGATCAACAGCGAAAATTAGCAGATGTTCAACAGACCCTTGATTCCAGATCAGTCCATTTGCAGTGAGCTCCGGAGCCCGGCGAGTCTCGCTGGAGCGTTCATGGCCAGCTGCTCCTCTGTGATGCCCCGGGCTTTGCTAATACCAATGCTAATGCCCACACTCTTCATACAATCAAGCTTAGTCATGACACCAGGACCCACAAGACCACAGTGGTTCAGTCACGAGATGGTAAAGGTCAGTCACGCTAGGACTGAGGGGGAACACATGATTTAGGAGTCATTAACTATGTTCTAAATTCTAGTGAGCTGCCTTGTAGTCTATATAGACAGCTGCCTCCTAAAGACACATCCAAAACACAACCTCAGTGACTTACTCGCTTTAAATGTTCAATATAAAATTTATGCTCAAAGATATTGTAATAAATGATTAATAAAAAAAAAAGAAGGTCACACTTTATTTTAGGTTCCAATTCTCATTATTAACTAGCCATTAACTATGACTTTTGCCTTAATTAACTCCTTATTTGCTGCTTATTAATAGTTTATAAGGTAGCTGTTAAGTTTAGGGTATTTGGTAGGATTATGGATGTCATGCATTATATGTACTTTATAAGCACTAATAAACAGCCAATATGTTAAAAATAGACATGCTAATAAGCAACTAGTTATTAGCGTGAATTGTACCCTATACTAAAGTGTTACCAAAAAGAAAATTAATTATTGAATGATGAAAATATGTGTTTAAAAAAAATATAGAAATCATATAGATATAAATATAATAGTACGCTTACACAGCTGTTATAAAGGTGGAAACATCTACTGATGCTCAAGAAAGCAACACAATGAATTGAAGAGCCAGAGGGTGTAAACTTTTGAACAGGACGATGAAATTGTGTCTTGTTTGGAAGATCATATTTTCTTTTATTTGGTTCCGCACTTAAGAAGCTACATAAATACTTCAATGTTTCACAAAAGACAAAATAAGTACAACTTACCCTATTCAAAAAGTTTACACCCCCTAGATCTTAATGTATTGCGTTGCCTTCTTGAGCATCAGCAAATGTTTTCACCTTTTATAATAGTTATGAATGAGTTATGAGTCCCTCAGTTGTCCTCCATGTGAAAAGATAGATCTAAAATCATACAGTCACTGTTGGAAAGGGTTCAAATTTGCAGAAAATGTTGGAAAACCAAAGAATGCACAGGAGCTGGAGGATTTTTCTGAAGAACAGCCGGTAGTTGAACTGCTCAGGACCCATGAGGGACTCATAAACAACTAACAAAAAGCAAAAAGACATTCGTGGATCATCCAGGAAACGACACCCAGTATTTAGATTAAAGGGTATGTAAACTTTTGAACGGGGTCATTTTTATACATACAGTTATAATGTTGTCTTGTGGAGAATACATAAAACATCTGTTATGTGAAATAGCTTATTCAGGACTGTGTTAAATAAAAAAATTACATGTAATTTTCATGATCCTATTGATGATCTTATTTTGTTTCCATTGTTAACAGTTTGCACATTCTGTAAGGGGTATGTTAACTCATGAGCACAACTCTGTGTGTGTGTGTGTGTGTGTGTGTGAATATATATTACTTTTCAGTTTGCAAAACGAACCACCTTGGACGTATCTTAGAAGGCTAAATGGAAGCAGCTCACTGGGTTTGGAAAAAAAACGAAATTTGTGCAGTTGAGTTTGGGTTTGAGTAAACACGACAAAGAAGCCTCGTCGGGGTCTCCAGAGTTAAAATGTCCTCAGGGTGGTCCCTGAGTTATTGTCTATTCGTGGAACATGGTTTGTCTTGTGCACTGCCTCATAATCTGTGCCTCAATGCCTTGTTGAAAGGGTGGGAGTGTTTGTTTTTGCTCTGCGAAGAAGTCTAGTTTTTTTAATGCGAGGACAAGGGTCTTTCGTGCTGATCCTGTTTCTGCTGCTATGGAGATGGTACTGGTGGAAGTCACTCTTTCAGCCTGATCTCAGACTGGATTTGAGATTACCTTCACAATGGCTCTTGTTTGGGTTCAAACGGAGAGGCTGGTCTAAGATCAGCGTAGGAGAGATGAGCTTTCCACGGCCATGGAGACAGATGTGACATTCTGGATTAACCAAGAGTAAACACACACAAGACATGTGTTGGACAAGAATGAGAAACGGGACCACACAGAATTCAGAAAGCTTCAATGCTATGCTAATTTTATTTTTTTTGTACCACATTCTGCTCTTTTACTGTACTGGAGGTGTTTATTTTGACATGTCTAAATAACAAAATCAGCACTTGTATCAGACCCAGATCTAGTTTTGTTTGAGGGTTAGTGTAGGTGGTCCATAATGCTTTTAAACTGAATATTTATTATAGAATAACATTTAACTATTAAATGAAATCAGTTGTGTTGTGTCCATCCAAGCAACTAAATAAACATATAAACTAACATCTTAATGACAAAATGAAACTTTAGGATTAGTTTTACAGTTAAAGACAATGTATTTACCTCATTATAAAAGTGACTGAAGCCACCGTAAAGCCCATGATGGCAAAAACAGGGTAGTGTTTGTAATGTTAAAAAATGACCAGAAAACAAGTTTAAATTCTAATAGATAAACATTTTAAGTTTTAACATATTGGCAACAAACACCAAGGTATTTTTCTGTAAGCATGCGTGCGCATATGAGTGTACCTGCGCTGATATGAAGTATCACTTCGTGACTGTAGCTTACAGTTAATTACTGTTTTAAAACACGGGTTACTACCATCTACACAATAAAGGTGAGTGACCGCCAAACCTAGAGCAACAAGAAACCGGATGCAACCTCCTATGAGGCTGCTAGTTAAGTAGTTTTTTTTAACTACTGACGCGGTTATTCGTGTTTTAAATGTATTCCCCAGTAAAATATTGTACTCATGAAAATGTATGTAAACAAACCGGTGTTCTGTCGATTTGTCCTACGCTGTCAGATTTTCCTACCTGCCATTAAAACAGTGGGTAGTACAATTCGACAACGAAAAATGCTACTGTAAAGTTGATCTACCATTACAGTAATGCAAATACAGTAATTATGTGTTATATTCGTGGTTGTAGCTAGAAGGGATACAGCTACAGGAAACCAACAATAAATATTATTTTCTACCAATTAGATTGTGTTTTTATTAAAGTCTACACCTACCCCAACCCTAAACCTACAGTAATGCAGATACATTAAATATCTGTGTTTAGCATGAGAAAAAGGACGCAATATTGATGTGCGCATGCGCAGTAAGCCCGGGTAGGAAAATCTGAAGGGTAGGATAAAATGTCAGGACACCGGCGTTGCAACCAGCTTTTTGAATCAATGGATCTTTACCTCGGTGTAGAATTTCGGTGCGAGACGCCATGCGATTTTGAGGTAGCCTGCCCCTAAATAGGAATGTGTAAACTGGTTTGGTTAGAGATGTATTTAGCGCTGATAATATTCTGTGTTTTGTATCATGTTTTCCCACCAATTTCAGAATTTCTTACCTTGGATATTCCCACTTTTAAAGCAGTTTTGTTAGTATCCTAAACACTAAAAAATATACTTTAAGCAAATGTACATATTGAAAATATACAGCCTTTCTCTTCTGGAAAGTATTGATGACTCGTCTTTTATGCATACACTTTTATCCAAAACAAATGGTTTTTAGAATGACAATGTCTGCTTCCCTAACAATAGTGCAGTCTTGTACGATAAAAAGTCTGATATCATGAGCTTGGCTTGTCTGTTTTAACTTTTTCACAAAGCGTTTTTGTATGGTTTATTTCCCGGGTTGTGAAGTAAATTAAAGTATAAAGGCTATTTTAAAACTGTAACCGGCCCTTTGATGTCTCGCACCAGCTATTTTTAATCGGAAACATGGCAGATATCTGAAAGATGCCCCGCTTTGTGCCTGACAGGTTGATTGGTCTTGCAGGATCAGTAAGATTAGGGTTAGGGCCTCGTCAGACTTAAAGCGGGGCACCATCCCTCAATGAGTGGAAATATGTCAGCAGAGATTTCTGTTTTAAACAATGTGAGTGGTATTTCACCTCTATGTGGCTCAATTGAGGATTCTATGGCCTTTCTAAAGCACAAAGATGGTTTATTTCACTCTTCAGAAATCAATATACATCTTGCTCATCATGTCATTTTGGGCATTGAATATAATAGATATCTGAGGTCACTTTCCGTGCATATATCTATTTCAGATAGGACTCGCCATATGAATGCAATCTTTATTATTGATCAGATGGTCAATATTAAACTATCGTGGAAAGAGAATGCTCAGTGCCATCAAATACACAGGCTATTAGACCCCTAGGGCTTCTGAGGCATCTCTGTTTAAAATAAGAACTATTCCTGATTTCAACCCCAGTATCTGACATGGAAACTATCAATATCTGTAAATGTGTTTGTATCTGCACTGTCCTGCTTTTCTGCTGCCCCGGTTCTTTCTGGAAAAGCTGGTTTCTCATTCATATTCCGGTGGAATCCTCTGGCAGTGAGTCTGCAGTCGCTCTCGGAGCAGGCGTGGTCACATGAGCAAAGGATGATGGAAGAAGACAAGAAGAGAGCTGGGGGAGGGATGGAAAGGGGATGAGATGCTCGAAACAGACAGGGTCAATAAAAAAGATGGGTTAGGGGAAACAAAGATGGATAGCTGAATGGGAATGGTAGACGGAAGAGGAATACAATAGGGTTGCATGATTAAATTCGAAATAAATCCGCTCTGGTTTAGTGCCATTATCAAATCACAGAGGCTGCCATTTAATTAAATAAATATATGCACTGTCTATGTTTTTTTTTTTTTTAATGAAGTGCGGTACTGTGTTCTTTTACACGTAAGCAGCTCATGATCCTGGGCTTTCAGGATTTCAGAGCATACGCCATAACATACGCCAACAACCATCTTCCCCGATTTTAATTGAAGTGCTGTTGTTAACAAAATAGAAAAACCGTTATAGTTTAACATTTGAAAAGGAAGAAATTGCGATAAATATAGTACTGTAACTTTATAGTTGTATACTTGTACATTTTTACAATTCTTTCTTACGCTGTTTTACTGTCTTATTTGTTTTTTTTTTTTTTTTTTTTTTTAAACCATACTAATACATATATTATTAGTAGTAGTAGTATTGGTATTGTAGTTGTTGTTATTATTACCCTTCAGGTCTCATACTTCTGGTGCAGTTGCACCAGCCAAGCAACTGCTATTGAGCTGAACGGAAATGCTAATGGTTCGCTTTTTCCAGGTATTGGATGTCTCCTTGTTTGGACCTCATGGGCAGTGGGGGCTTCGCATGCTAACCTCGAGCTCAGGCTAGTGCACCATTAAGGCTTGAACGATCACTTGTTCTGTGTTTCTCTCTCTCTATTTTCCATCTCTTCCCCCTCTCTCCTACTCGCTCTCCCCCTCCCGTCGGCTGTCAGAGAGATGTGTGTGGGCAGCATTGTGATAGGAATAGATGTTCCCCTAAGCGAGACCTGCAAAAGCCATTTGAAATCTGCTTGATGGAGAACAGTAGGTAAGAGAGTGGGCTGCTTGCTTTTCTGCACTCTCTCTCTCCCTCCCTCTCTCTTTATCTCTCTCCCGCTCTCTCCCCCCTCTGTCTGTTGTTCCCTCCTGTTCCCCCTCTCCCACCTCTTTTCCTTTCTTTCGCTGTCCTCTTTTTCACCCTCTCTCTCCTCCCTGCGTTCTGCCACTTAAAGCGTTTCTCTATCTCAGGTGGCACTTCCCCCTCCGCCACCCCATTCACTTGCCCTTTCTCCGTCTATCACACACACTCCCCACCTTCTCCTTTCTCCTCTGTTTTTCTTTCACTTTCTTTTCTTTTTTATCTGGGCACGCATTCCTTTCCACCCACACTCAACATACTCTCTAAATGATTCCAAGTGTCTGGGCCCCAAGCCTCCTCGAACAGACGTGCATACACATACACACAATGCTTTAAAGAAAGAAAGAAAAAAATGGGCTCTTGAAGCCCTTTTCTAATATTAACCCCATTTACAACGATCATTTGCTTCACACCGCCCGTTCAGAACTGATGGTACTCCCCAGAGAAATATTTTATTGCTCATTTTATTGCGCAGGTTGTTCCTTCACATATTAGGAAACTTAATGAAAATGTAGTGTTTTTTGTTTTGTTTTGTTTTTTACTTTTGCATAAATATTGGACCCCATTAAATATTGGACTTCCATTGTATGAACAAAACTTTTTAATTTTATTTTATTGGTTTTCCACAGATAAAAGAAGGTTATACAGGTTTGGAATGACATACTTCCCCTTTAACTTAACTGGAGCACTGGACCACTGATCAAATTCATAACTTGCATGCAGTGCATAAAAGCATCTGCAAAACACGTGAGTGTATTATATTTCATGTTAGGTTTCTGATTATGTTAGATATGTTTGAGATCTGGGGTTAGGCCTGTTCCTTCCAAAACCAAAGGAAAATAAAATGGTTGTTGATGTAGAGAACAGAGCTTTTTATTAGCTTCTAAAATGCTCTTAACTAAAACAAAAAAGTTCATTTTGAATTCACATTGGATGAAAATCAAATCACAGCACATATTAGACATAATTGAGATGGGTTTTGAAGAAAAGAGAGATCTCAATGGTTTTTTCAAATGTTTCCGAAGAACGTGTGATTATTTAGGTCATTTTCTCAGAAGAATGTTAGAAACAGAATGCTTAAGGAAGTGTCCTCTCCATTTAAAGAAAAAAAAATCTATATATTTTTAAATGGGTGAGGACATAGAAACCTGAGGATAGTGATTGAAAGGATGTTTTTTAAGAACACTCAACTCTCAGACACCCTCCACAGCGCCGTCTCCATTTAATGAGGTCACTACAGGTCATAGCAACTCACGGCTACATTTTAGAAATGATGTTTTGGGCCATTTTATTGATAGTGAGAGTGAAGATATAATAGGAAACACTGGGGTGAAGAAGAATGGAGTGAGACAGGCCAGATTCAAACCCATGTAGGCTGATTAAATGAAATTAAGATGCAGTGGCTTATTGCATATGGCACAATATACGCTGAATACTGACTAGAATTAGATTAAGACGATGTGCAAAATACGATGTCTGTAGTATGCAATGGTAAACATTTAAAACAATAATATGCGACATGAGCTGATTAAGTGCATGTTTAATTCAGCAAGGACTTGCAATTCTTGTGCCGTAAGTAAAAGCAATTGCTTAACATTTAAATGTAGTAACTTTTGCCAGTTCTGGCTCAAAAATAGTAGCATTTGAGCATCTTCCGCCAATGTCGTCTTTTACTTTCATGTTCAGTTTGTGCGGTTTTTGTATTTCTTTACTGTTGCATCATTGGTCTTTCATTTACTTTTTTTTCAGATTTTCATCAATAATTGAGATTTTGAAGTTGTCGTGAATAATGCAAAACATCTCTGCTAACCACACACAGTACATGATCTGGGTCTATAATTTAAGCTGCAAAGGTCGTTGTTATGAACTATTAAGAGGACACTCACCACCACCCTGTTTTGCATAAACAAAAATGCTTCTTCAAACCCTTGTCTTTATTTCCTTTCCCTTTTCTACTTGTGTTTTCTTGTCCCCTTTCATACGGAATTCAATTTTCGCTCCCTCTGTCTGTCACCGAGATTACATGCGTTTGAGACAGAGTCCTTTTGGTTGAAAGAAACAACACAGAAACTGGGATAAGCACCAGTGCCTGACAGGGGATTTTGCTTACGATCCCCTTGCTCCACAATGAAGCCCACAATCACAGAAAGTAATCCCATCTCCTTAAGAGTCAAAGCGTTCTGAGTGTTTTGTGCATTGCGGCAACGTTTTCTTCATTTCAGAAAACCTTGTATTCCTTACCACTTGCTCAGGATTTTGTTCTGGCTGAAAACAATACAATTAGTCAAAGGACCCCATATATATATGTATGTTCATGGTCTAAAACTAGCTTGCAAGGTGGTGTAATTGAGCTCTTTCATTGTACATCAATTTGCTTTTCTATAAATGTCTTCTGGTAGTGAATATTGGCACTGCGCTGGTTTGTGAAGTAACATGACTAAATTAAGCTATTGAATTTCATGGTTATGATTAGACATCAACAGTCAGCGCAAAATGATCACGTTTCAATGACACAATCAAAGTGCTGTTCGGAAATCTGTCCGCATTGGATGTCGGCATCTTTATAGAGGTTTTTTTGAGATGTCAACCGTAACCTCAACCGTATAACTTGGGAAATATTTCCCAAACGCATTGTAAGATTGCAAAAATCTTTGGCACCAGTGGTCTATGGGATTACACTGGTTTTGGGAAATGAACATATTTATTTTCATTTACATGGTCAGTGTAATAGCATAAAGCAGCGCTGCAAGTACAGATTTAGCTTTACGCCTGTTTTTATTGCACTGAACTCGGCTGAAAATGCTGCAAGTTAAAGTTTATCACAAAATAAAATTTGAATAGACTTTAAGTAAAACAAGACCAACAAAATTAACTTCCTTTATTCTCACACATTTTCTTACAGAAAGTCTGACAGAATCCAAACAATTTTATAGCTTATCGCTACACTTTCAGGATTTGGATTCCTTTCTGTGTGGATTAATTAAAACTTGGATATAAATATGACATCCCTCCAAATATAAATGAGATTTCATGATGATCAATGTTTTTTTTTAAATTCTCAATGGCCCACTTTTGACAATGTAGTTTAGTCAGAGAGTCAGAAATCAGATCGGTAAGTCAGAAATCACTTTATTTCCTGTATAAATCTGAAGTTCAGTTATGCTATCAGTGTGGAAACATTGTGAGTCTTGCAGTTCCGCAGGCAATTATGTGCTGCTTACATTGCGGTGTGGAACAGCTCCCCCCAGATCTTCATGAAAAGCAGCTAAACATAGCTAACATAATCAAAAACTTGACATAAAACAGGCAAATAGGAGAACAAAAAGTCTGGGGTTTGAGTAACAACAGCCAAACTTTTAAAACAATAATTCCTTTCCTTTGTTTTTCTTTTCACTTCACTCTTTCCCGCACCTCAGCCGCAGTGTTTAAGTTCCCGTCACGTAAGAATTCACCACAACCCTCCCTGGAGGATGAGTCTGTTTACGCTTCACACCAAAGGCGCTTTTGAAGCACCCCAACGACTCTCTGAACATCAGTAGACGTATGTACACAGAACTCAATGCTGACTTATCAGTATGTTGTGTTTGTTTGTTAAATAAAGCAGTTCTGTGGCAGGATCCTTCTAAGACAGTACTCATTTATTTTTGCATGGGTAGCATGTCTGGGATGAAGCTCCAGTACAGTGGTTTTTAAATTGGACATCAAGTAGCCTCCCAAAAAAATTTACTTTTTAGCAAACAGGAGTAAACAAACAAATGTCCCTAAAATCAACCATAAAATGTTAAGTGCCCATATTATGCCATTTTTACAGTTCCTAATAATGTTTTGGGAGTCTCCTAGAATGGGATTACATGCATAAAAAGTAAAAAAAAAAACTGTTTTGTTTTCTCAAAATGTGCATTTAATATCACCTCATTTTCCAGCAATTCTCAAACGATTAATTTGAAGCAGTTCAACGATTCAGTCTCTCTAAACCCTTCCTTTCTGTGAGCCTGCTCTGCTCTGATTGGTCAGATGGCTCAGTCTGTTTTGATTGGTCAGCACGTCGGAATATTTCAATAGTTCTGTATTTTGAACGCTCTATAAAAAATATAAACATCTATTATTTATCATACTTACAGGTTGCGATTCAGTGGAGCAGCCGGTCCACATAAACAGGATACTGATCTATCTTTCAACAGCAAGCACTTTGTGAAAACTGCGTTGAACTCCCCGAGATTAGAAAAGCAGTCATCAGTAGAATTACGTGTTTGTGGGCGGGGTCAAGTTGTTCGTAGAACACAGGTGCGCATTATGCAAATGCAGATTCTTAAGTGTTTTTTAGTGATTCAAAAACATCTTAGTGAATCTGTCTTAAAAGTTAACTTTGCCAATTTTCAACCAGCTTTGTATTGGTAAAATGTCAGTAGTTATGTAAAAAAAAGAAACAATGTGCATTTTTTTCTCCACTTCGCGAGACTGATATATATGTTTGTCTGAAAAAGACTTGACAGTTCCCGGGCTTTTGTGGAAAGTACAGATCGTACTTCTGTATTTTTGTGTTCCTGCTCACAGACAGTCATATCAAGCCCAGTGCATTATGGGTGTTGACGTTTTTCTGTCCTTTTGGCAAAATGGAACACCACAGCCCTTTTTCTCTGTTTTCTTTAGTCATGTAGCATTCATTTCCAAAAATTATTTTGCCTTTCTAGTGCATCCTATTTTATTAAAAGTCCATCTTGTCTGTGGTGAATTACCACCTTAATCAAATAATCCGACTCCCTTAGCTAAACTTATTTACATGAAGTGAACCCAAAAATGTATTTACCAATACAAGTCCCATCCCTAAATGTGTTATTTTCTGAAAAATTTCACCCATGTTGGCATCTACCGAAATGTATCTACTTTATAGTGTAGTGTTTGATTAGACACACAATCTTTGACATCAACAACAAAGTTACAAAACGCAATTTCTGCTACCTTTTAAATTGAGAGATTAGTACTGCAGTATACAACATACAAATCCTTTCTTGGGTCTTGTTGGAGAGCATCACTCTAATGATGGATAAGATTTGGCGGTGAAAAGAAAACATCTTCTAATGAGCTAACAGCAACAAAATGCATGATTTTGTTTTCCTTCCTTTCTACAACTCCTCTCGCATTTCCGAACAAAAATAAATCCTCGTTAGAGGAGTTTGTCTAGCAGAATACACAAGCGAAATCCTCCAATCAGCCCACGGTGTTTTGAAAAACAAACAGAGGAGACATGCTGAACCCCTAAAAGGTGAGGATTTTGTCACGCATAAGTCAGGGGTCGAGTTTGAAAAGGCTTTGGTTCATGGTTGACTGGTTTTCTGTGGCTGACTGCCCGCTGATAAAAACACACTAAATTTCACAAAGAAGAGGTCTGAGAAGTGGGCAAACAGATGACTGCTCTTTCAAAAAGGTTGAAGGGGGCATCTCGCTGAAGCTGTGCTCCAGGAACCAGCTTGAAGGTCAAACCGAATTGGCCATGTGCCGGCTGCTAATGCCTGTGGTGTGCGGTCAGCAGTATTGCGACCATTCACAGTCTTCACACAAAAGGAATTGCCTCAGCTTTCTGTGCTGGGGACAGTACCCGTTTTCTGCTCATCTGTCTTTTTTTTTCTTCACAGGTTAAGAGAAGCATTGTTCTGTCGGCCTTTTTCAGCCTCTGTGGGTTGATGTGTCAGCGGATGAAGCGCTCTGGTCTTGACTACAAAGGTCAAAATTGAACAGGAGGAAATGGCCTTCATGTACATGTGCATGGCTTTGTTCTAGTCTGCGCTAAAATTAGCACCCAGAACTGGATACTACAACACGTATCTTTACTATATCAAACATGTAAATTAACGTCAGTGCCACGTCATGGCTGTCCTTTGGCTCACCGTTAATGGCTATTTACATACGGCGCATCCCGCTTATTTGCCTGCGGGCTGTTTTAGCTTCTCGGCGTGTCGTCACGGCGTGCCATCTTTTTTATTCCTTTTTTGAACAGGCACTTTTAATGTGATGGCATTCCTCCCAGGCCTGGCATGCCTGCAGCTCCCTCCTATATCGCTACTGGCCAGATTCCCAGCTTGTGTACTCTGGCAGAGTGGCCCTGAAGCGTCAGCCGCTTCCTTGCAAAAGTAGCAGCCAAAACCGTTAGTCACCAGCCCCGCAGTGACACAGTGATGTCTGAAAGGGCCTGGGGCCAGGCCTGAAGAGGTGGCTGCTCGACTGTATGTGTGCGACTGATTTCCGGAGGAGGGAGCTTGGCACGCCGAACACCTATATCAACATTTTTCAGAAGCTGGGATGTGAACCATGAGGTGTTTTCACCAACGGCTTCTCCTGTTAAGGCTGACGAGGTGACAATGAGTCACTTTCAACGCCCTACTCGGCCGTTGCTTTGAAACCCAACCTGCATACGATGCGGGCACTTTGTAACTGCACATCCGCCGCGATGCGTTACGACACAGTGAATCTGAGAAGAAAGTAAAACAAAAAACAAATGCAGCGGGGCAACAAGTAATGCAGCGGGGCAACAAGTAATGCAACGAAGTTGTGTCAACGAAGCCGAAGGAACATTGTCGAATGGAGGTGCACGGCCTGTTTGTTATGACACCAAACAAGGGGCCCTCTTGAAAAACAGATAAAAAGTGAAACCAGAGACGAGGAAGTGCACAAGCGAAGGATAAATAACATCCAGCTGCTAGAATAATATCCACCTATAAATTCTCAGCGCTGTCTTGCTAACTAATTTATGTTAGCAATAATACAGAACTGGTATGAATGGTTGGTCTGAAAAAGGTCACTTTTCAAAACACAATGGTTCAATGGTTGTCGAGCAAATTCATATAATCTAGTTTGATGTAGCTTTCATGTAACATGCTTTATGAACATACTTTAGTCTTTTAATATTTAAAACAATGGGTTTCGTTCACTAACAGCCTGGATACAAACATTCATGAATGAAAACTGTAAAATAACTTTGGTATTAAATGTATTTAAACTTACAAATGTTTTATTTATAAGAATTTATAAAAAACAAAATATGCAAAAATCACAGACTTAAAATTTTATATGTAGATATTTCATCTTTATAAAATATTTATTCATATACAGTAAAAGAGTAAGAAAGGGTTCCTTCTTCCTTTTTAAAGTTGTACACATTTAATTAACAGTAAAATTCCATCAAATCGAATTTAACAATCCTTACGCATTCTTATTGAAAAAAGGGAACAATCCTAAATTATTCAATTAAAACATAAGGATTATTCAATTTGATGGAATTTTACTGTTAATTAAATGTGTTTTTTTGGAAGTGCATAAACACGCAAATGCATGCTAATAAGAGGTCTGTATAAAAGTTTGTGTTTGAACTGGTTTTGAGTATTGCTCAAGGGTCTTATTTACTCTACATATTTGCTGAGTGTAAGGAAAGGCAAGATTGTGCATAAGACCCTGTTTATTATGTAAATGACTAACCTCAGGCACATTTAGAATATTTCAAATGTATTATCATTAGAACGAGGTTGAGAACAAATTCACGTGCACGCATGCATGTGTTGCGAATTAGGCAAAAATTGTTCACGGGAAGTTCTCCTGCGTGTATGAAGATGAATAATCTATGCAATTGTTTATGCAATTGTTAGTGAGTGAGACACAATGTTTTTAAAGTAATTATAAAACCAAACACGCCGATTATTTTTCAAGCCATTATTTTTATTGCGTATTTACGATTTCACACTGCCGTCAGATATCCAAATGTGGGTAAATTAGAGGGACATTGTATAATGACTTTCATGAGGGTTTTGTTTGAGGTCAGGACCCTTGTGTGTGTTGACACAGCTGCCGTGGAGGCACTGCGGAAGAAAGACGTTGGGAAGTTTATGTAAAGCCAGCCGGAGCGCAGGGTCAGGGCCAATCATGGCATGGATATGTTTGTGCATTAAATGCTAATTCTGGCATTTTAGCTCCTTCACGACAGACATATTGGCCTCCTGGATTTGGTATTTCTGTTGCATTAGCAAAGTAGGGTGGATAAGGTTATGTTTTTGTTAGGTGTGCCAGACCACTTGATGGGGGTTGGGTGGTTGCTACCTGCATTTCAAGCCTCCTTTGTCCACATTCATCTTTCAACATAACCCTCAGTGCTGTCACTGGAGCGGTGCCTGTCTGTAGCATTACCAACTAAAGAAGGGAAGTTAGGATTGTGTGCTCATCAGTTCTTGAGCTTAACCACTAGTGACCTTTGTCCTTCACAGACTTCCTGTAGGTGCGTGTATTAGAATATCTAGTCTCTGACATGCAAAATAACCACAAAGTGTTTCATGCATTAGACGGCACTCAGAATTTTCTTTCTTCGCACACCAAATCCTTACAAAGAGTGTTACAAAATAGTTTTTTCTTGTACTTTGCATTACTCTTAGATCATTTAGTGCTCTGGATTCCAAATTCTAATCACACAATATTTGCTTGTAAGTTTTAATAAAAAATAAATATTTATCTTAAATTTACAAATCTTTCAATGGCAGTAATTTCACTTCTGTTACTGGGCATCCGAAATGCTAATTACACAATTGTTCCTACACAGGTAGCCATCCAGACTCCATCAAATAAATCTTAACAGCGGGCCATCCAGCGATCTATTCAGATATTTCAAGAATCTATGTGACACACTGCAATTATCTGCTACATTTAAAAAATTATGATGCTCGAATGCTCAGTTGTCTTCTCTGCTCCGACCATGGCGCTGGATTAGCGTGTAGATGTCACAACATGATGGGGCTCACCTACGTGAAATGGGCCATGAAGACACAAGCTGATATGTCCTGTATCTACTGATCACTTTGGCTCGATTGACATTTCAGTCCCTTTGTCTGCGACTGTCTGCGATGAAACGGATGGGAAATTTCTGGACTTGGCAGTGATGACATTTGGATGAATGGAGCTGGCTTTGCATCAGGTGATTGGAAATATTCAATCGTTTCACAGCACTACACTTTTAGTGCTGTTGACTGCAACTGAAGCAAGTTTAAGTTTTAAAATGAAAAATATTAGTTTTTTTACTCTTTTATTACACAATATTCTGCAGTAAGTACATTTTATATTGGTGAAGACATTTAAATCCCTACTGCCTTTTCAGTGTCAGTTGAACTTGCTTTGAACCTCTACCCTCTCATGGAAAAAGCAATTTCATGTTTATCTGTGTGTGTAATCTCGGTGTTCACACTTTGTGTACGTGTGAGTTTAACACACTCCCAGTGTTTAGACCTTTTGCTGAATTCACTGTATGTCTTTGCTTGGAGGTACTGCTGTGTCAATGGGAGATGTGACCTAAATGTTAAACATTAAATATATTAGATCAATGTTTTGGGTCATCTCTGTTTATTCCCTGGTCCTTACTTTTGACAGGAATTAAAGGGGGGGGTGAAATGCTATTTCATGCATACTGAGTTTTTTTACACTGTTAAAGAGTTGGATTCCCATGCTAAACATGGACAAAGTTTAAAAAATTAATTTGTAAGTTTGAAGGAGTATTTTTGTTCCAAAAATACTCCTTCCGGTTTGTCACAAGTTTCGGAAAGTTTTTTTCGAGTATGGCTCTGTGTGACGTTAGATGGAGCGGAATTTCCTTATATGGGTCCTGAGGGCACTTCTGCCGGAAGAGCGCGCGCTCCCGTATAGCAGAGCAGAGACGACACATTGACTGATCAGAGCGAGAGCGCAATGTCACAATAGAAGTGTGTTTTTGGTTGCGAGGGCAAGACAACCCTGCACAGATTACCAAAAAATAAAATTAAGGGACCAGTGGACGGAGTTTATTTTTACAGAGCATCAACGGAGTTGTGCAAGTGTTTTTGTTTGTTCCTTGCATTTCGAAGATGCTTGTTTTACAAACAAGGCCCAGTTTGACGACGGATTTGCGTATCGTTTATTTCATAAGGATAATGCAGTCGCAACGAAAAAGGGTCACGATCGTGTGTTGGAACCGCAGGCGGTGAGTAAAACTGCTTCAAATATCTCTGTGTTGTTAAGTTAGCTATCGGCGCGTGAGCACATCAAGTAAACCTTGTACACCTTTAAAGAAAAAAATATGACATAAAGTGGAACTTAGTCATTTTCCAAAACCGCTAAGCAAATATATACAGTTTCAGTACATACTACATAGAGACGTCCTGCTGTAGTCGTTGCTGCTGCTGCTCTCGTTCAGTTTCAGCCTCTGGATCTGATTCTGGATCATAAATAAACAGCTGAATCTGACTGTTATCCATGGTGTGTTTTGGATGTTTTTTTCCTCAAGGTAATGTCACAACTTCCAAACGCTCTCAACACAAAAGCCTACTGGCGCTCGTGATTCTTTAGCTCCGCCCACACGTCACGCCTCCAGCGGCTCGTGTTTTTCCGAAAAAAATCGGCACAGACTATTTTTCTCTTATAAATATAATAAAACTAAAGACTTTTTGGAGATATGAAGGATGCAGTACTACTCTATAGGTACTCAGGATTAACAGGATATTGAGTGAAAACGAGCATTTCACCCCCCCCTTTAAAACTAGGCTGTGAGGTAGGATATAGAACTACAATGTGTTCAATAGACTGTATGAATGAGACTGTATTGAACAACATACCAACTGTTCAACTGAAGAATGGTCTTTCTGAGAAAAATACAATTTGAAAAAATTTAAATATTTTTACTCAGACTTTTAAAGGACATCCTGGAAAATCTGTTCGATATAATTAAAGTAAATGGGGACTGGGGCTGTCAGGATATTCTTAATTAGAATGTTCTTCAAAATTCCTCCTTTTGTGTTCCACAGAACAAGAGCCATAGCTACCTTCGGCAAGATGGTGAGCAAATTGATTGTCAGTTTTCCTTTTCCAAAATCCTTTCAAATGTCTTCACTATTTGTTTGCTGTATCTCAAGTGTGTGATTATTCCTTCTGAGACGGTATTTTATGCATATACTGTGTGTCGCATTCATATTGTCATCTGAAGAAGGATTTTAGGGATTTTTCTCTGTTTACCTCGAGCCGCCTTAGTGTAGCATGCCTTTGTTGTCGGACCTTGAGAGGGAAGGTAAATGGCTGCATTTGAGGATTAGTGACAGGGATTTGTTTAGAGCAGCAGCATGAGATAGATGGCAGTGCTGTGTTCCGTTTGTCGCGCGTCGGCTGTGCACTCGTCGTGAGGTGATGCTTCCCCTCATGACGCACTAACCGGCACGCTGACGCGCTCTCCGAGATTACAGCCACTGAGGTAAATGCAGGAAAGAACACCAGGCACTGTCAACAACAGCGAGAGCGTGGGCGTGGATGAGATACACACACGGGACTAGCTAAGTTTATGAACGCCACGAAGGGATACATAACAATAAATCCGTCTTTTGATAACTTTGCCTTTCTCTCTACCTTCCAGCCGAATGTGAGTCACCGTGAGAGATGTGTAAATGTCAAGGGAATTAGCTGCCGCTGCCTTATTTACTGGCACCCAGGGACGAACCGCTAACAATAGCTGCGATAGGACAGGTTAAAGAACTTGAGAGAGAAAGAGAGAGAGAGAGAGAGAGAGATAGAGAGAGAGAGAGACCTTTCCACTCCTTCTCCTGCTGGGGGGAAACAGAACAAACGTGTTTCTCGTGGCTCTCATTATAAACACATACCTGAAACTTCATTATGTACCACAATTGGACTCGCACGCGTGCTTTTATTATTGCTTTCAGTTGCATTAGGCAATGTCACCATGACAAATCACTTATGTAAACAGTACTTTTAACAAAAGTAACAATATGCATTAGACCACTTGAGATGCACAGTAGTTGGGCTTTCAATATAAATATAAATCTGACTAAACCTTGTTAAACAAATGATTAAAATAAGAAAAAGAAAAGAAAACTCTGGCATTTTTTATATATATATTTTATTTAAACTCATCTGGTTAAATGTTATTAAATGGGCTTAAAACAAAAAATACAACAAAAATGCAACTTCATTGGCAATTTTTACTACTTTCTTATTTTAATAAAAATTTAAATCATGTTTAAATTTAACATATTTGACTATCTGTACCTTTGCTACTCAACTAAGGATGTTTAAAACTGACTAAATGTTGTTTAATTAAAGCTTAAAATGAAAAATAATATTGCAACCTTACTGCCTTTTTACATTACTTTTTTATTTTAAATACAATATTATAAAAATATTTAAAATTATTATATAATGTTGAAAGTTTTAACAATGTTTATTTATATTTTTTGCTTCTTAACAATTTTCCTGTTTTAAGGATGTTTAAATATTTTTACTGGAAATCAAGACAAAAATGCTCTATCAATAAATCTTTGTGGGTTCATATACGTTCAAGTGCATAGATGTTATCTCGTCGACTTTCTTACTGTGACCAGAAACGAGCCTGACAGGATTGTTTTCATGATTTGAGCCCGGCCGTGTGCAAGCATGTGATGTGGAGGCGGAGGGGGCGTTTAGGGAAGATGATCAGGGGGTTGTGGAGAGTGAGTTCGGATCAGACACGGCTTTTTACAGTCTGATATTCAAACCCTTTGTCCTAATGTAGCTTTGTGAAAATTGACTCAGACTGAGGGCTGTGTAGGCAACTTCCTGGCCTGAACTTCACTCAATACGCCCACACAGCCAGCCGGCTCTTTTTAGATACTCAACATTAGGTCTGGCCAAGACTCATCGCAGAGTGTGGACTAGAGGAGACGGAGGTAGGCTGGAAGTGTTTGCGAATAACTTTCATGGCCCCCGACTGAGTGCTTCGCAGTCCTACCAGCGTAGTGCAAGACACCACAAAGAGCTGAAGTACAAGTGGATCAAATGCCATTGACTTGTAGTTTTCAATTGGCTCAATATAAACATGATACGATAGTGCAAAACTATTAATGAGGTTACATTATCTGACAACTGTCATCATTTGCTCACCATCATGTTCTTCCAAACCGATAAAATCTCTGTGTTTTTGTCTTTACAATGAAAGTCAGTGGGGTCCGATGTTGTTTGGGCTTCACTGACTTTTTACTGGGGTCTAATGATGATTTGGACACGATGATTTTCAGTAGGGTCCAATGTTGTTTTGGACCCCATTATCTTTCAGTGGGGTACATTGTTGTTTTGGGCCTCACTGACTTTCACTGGGGTCCTTTTTTGTGTTGGACCTCATTGAATTTCAGTAAGGTTTTTTTGGTTTGTTTTTTGACCTCATTTATTTTCAGTGAGGTCCATTGTTGTTTTGGGCTGCACTTACTTTTAGTGAGATCCAGTGCTGGTTTGAACCCCATTTTCTTTCAGTGGGGTCCGATGATTATTATTATTTTTTTTTTTTAATACCCCCATTCACTTTCAGTTGGGTCCAAAGTTTGTTTGGTCTCATTGACTTTCAGTTGGAACCAGTGTTGTTTTGGGCCCCACTGACTTGAGGTCCTTTTTTTGTTTTGGACGTCATTGACTTTCAGTAGGGTCCAATGTTTTTGCTTTTGTTTTATTGACCCCATTCACTCTCAGTTGGGTCCAAAGTTGTTTTGGGCCCCATTAACTTTTGGTGGGCTCTGGTGTTGTTTTGGACTCCATGGACATTCATTGTATGGACAAAAACAGTTGAAACATCTTTTTTGCCGACCCATTCCCTTAAATACAGTACAGACCAAAAGTTTGGACACACTTTCTCATTCAAAGAGTTTTCTTTATTTTCATGACTATGAAAATTGTAGATTAACACTGAAGGCATCAAAACTATGAATGAACACATGTGGAATTATATGTGGAATTATATACATAACAAAAAAAGTGTGAAACAACTGAAAATATGTCATATTGTAGGTTCTTCAAAGTAGCCACCATTTGCTTTGATTACTGCTTTGCACACTCTTGGCTTTCTCTTGATGAGCTTCAAGAGGTAGTCACCTGAAATGGTCTTCAACAGTCTTGAAGGAGTTCCCCGAGAGATGCTTAGCACTTGTTGGCCCTTTTGCCTTCTGTTTGCGGTCCAGCTCACCCCTAAACCATCTCGATTGGGTTCAGGTCTGGTGACTGTGGAGGCCAGGTCATCTGGCACAGCAGTCCATCACTCTCCTTCTTGGTCAAATAGAACTTGATGACTTCAGTGTGACTCTACAATTTACATAGTCATGAAAATAAAGAAAACTCTTTGAATGAGAAGGTGTGTCCAAAGTTTTTGTCTGTAGCTGAAGATATCAACATGTTGATTTGTAACCAGATACTAAACACTCTAGCTTGTTGGCTAAAAAAAGGATCTGCATTTGTTATTGCATTTAAAAAGACTGTGTGTACCAGTGATTACTTCATCCACAGTTGTCCAAAAGAATTGCTTAATAATCTGTAGTCTTTTTGTGTGCTAATGAACAGTTATGACATCAAGGGCGTTAGGTGCTGTTTACTTAAGGCAGTAATGACGAAGATATCACAATGTTCCAAGTGTAAAACATTGGGTCACTGATGGGCAAGGCTGCACGCTGTGTATTCGGATCGACTTGCGCAAGTGCACCTAACTAGTGGTTGTTTTTGTACTCTTTTTCTTTTTCTGTCTGCTAAGACAGCCAGCTCTTCCCAGCTCAGCATGGCTGATGAAGCACAGCACTTCCTCAAAGACAAGATGATGCCCACTTCTGTATCAAAAAGAGCATCTCAGTCCTCTAATCAAGAGGACTTCTGATAGTCCTTGTTTGGAGGGGCTCCGATGAAAAGATTCATTGAATCAAGGTGTTTTTCTAATGGAGCAGATCCACGTGGATATGCTCATGAATAGAGAAGCTCAGACAGTCACCATGTTAGTTTAAATAATATATTTTCATTTCCTACGAAGTAGTTCAAATCTATTAACGTATTTACTGACATATCGCTTGAGAATTACTGATGTAAAAATGATAATGAAACTTTATTTGGAGTACCCCTTGTACACAAAGCACATTTCTTAATATTAAGCCTAAAACGTGTTTAAATGTCACTATGTGGAATACAGGTTTAGTAAACATAAAAGTATAATTGCAGGGTATATTTATTAAGTACATAAATATGTCAACGTTTTTGTAGTACATTTGGCATGAAATAAAACGTATTTTAAATTCGTTTTAGTATAAGTATTGTTCACCATAGGGGCGATTTTTAAATGTATATTTAATACTGACTATATGAGCTGTATGACCAGATGACTAGAACCAGGTAAAAATACACGGTGGAAATTGGCTATTTAAAAGAAATGTTAGGGTTAAATGGGAAAAATGGATGGAAAACTCCAACACATTCTGTATTTTTTGTATTTAACTGATACTGATGACTAAGCTTTGAGCTTAAATCACATGCAGTAGTAATGTCTATGATGTATTGTCTCCGTGGGCTCGTTTTGGCACAGGATTCATGTTTGTGCGGGCTGTAGATTTTAGTCTGGTTATGAAAGCCGGTGAAGACAAAGACACGCTTTGAGCCAAGCCATTTGGAAATTACCCCTCTACCTTCATCCGCCGGCCTAAAATCCCATCCAGAACGTAGTCAACCCCCACACAGATCTGTGACTGCAGATGCTTGGGTGAAAAGAAGAAGCCTTGCAACAAAAGGAAAAAGAAAAAATTCATAAACCTGTATATATTGTAAAAATTAATTATTATATAGGCTATTATACATTTTTAGATAGCTAGACAAACAGATAGATGAAGAGAGATAGATAGATAGATAGATAGATAGATAGATAGATAGATAGATAGATAGATAGATAGATGAATCACTGCATAGAACATATCATGCAGTTTTATAAAAAGCAACACAATGTTCCGACGGCGGAGCTCAAATTAAACTGGCTGAACAAAAGCATGAATAAGCGCGATCGCACACAGTGTTTTGAGAGAGGGATCCCTTTTCTTTTCTTGTGCCGGCTGCTTCTCCGCCGTTGCTAGGTGACGGCACTCACGGCCCTCCGCGGGCTCGAGGTGCTTGACACCAACGCGAGGCCCGTCTGGCTCCTCAGCTGTCATTTGAAATGTAAAGCAAATTAAAATAGACACACAGGCATTCTCAATTAGGACGAGCGAAGACATCTCGTGTTCTTTTTTATTTTTTTTTGCTCTGTCCTTTTTATGAAATGGCATTAGTCATGAAAGGGCTGTTGTTTTTCCTAAAAGGTGATGAAAGCGGCGCTTGCTTCGGCGACTACAAAGGGCTTTTTATTTGGGTTTATTTGGTAATGTAATGAGAGCCCTTGTGCTTTTATGTGTCATTCTCTCACTGCGTCATTATTAAAAACACCTTTTGTAATATTCCTACACAGCTTAGCCTATAAAAACTCATGTTTAGTATAAGGGAACCCAGGATATTGTCACACTACTCTTTTTGTGAGAGTGTATTACTATATTGATAGTAAGATATAAAAATATTTGAAAACACAGCACAGTTAAAATCTTCGGTTACTTTCTTCCTTGTGCTCTCACCCAAAAGGCTTTAGCAAATATGTGACCTTTGACCACAAAACCAGCCTTAAGTGTCAATTTTTCGAAATTGAGATTTATACATCACCTGAAAGATGAAAAAATAAAGCTTTCCATTGATGTATGGTTTGTTAGGACAGGACCACATTAGACCGAGATACACCTGTTTGAAATCTGGAATCTGAGGGTGCAAAAAAAAAACAAAATATTGAGAAAATCTCCTTTAAATTTGTCCAAATGAAGTTCTTAGCAATGCATATTACTAATCAAAAATATATTAACAGTAGGAAATCTAGTAAATATCTTAATGGAACATGATCTTTACTCAGTATCCTAATGATTATTTGCCATTAAAGAAAAAATGATAATTTTGACCCATACAATGTTTTTTTTTTTTTGCTATTAATAACTATATAAAAAATATATCTACTGAGATGTAGCTCCTGTGACAACATCCCATTTGACAACTAACCCTACATATGTAAAACAATGTAAACGCCTACGGCACATATCTTCTTATCTCCACGTATTTCTTATTTAAGGAAGAAAATAACATGTGGTACTACCGCTGGGTGTGACATGGTCACAAAGTGTCAGTAAAAACACAAAGGATGTATACATTCAGATAGGTTTACCCAGAAATAAAAACCTTCAGGCCATCGAGATGTAGATGGGTTTTTTTTTTCTAAAAACTGCTGGGTTATTTCAACCCAACTTTGGGTCAAATTTGGACTAACCCAATTTTTTTTGGTTAACAATGTAATGTACAAATTTAACCCAACGGTTGGGTTAGTCCATATCTGACCCAAATTTGGGTTGAAAAAACCCAGCATTTTTTTGAGTTTGGAGAAATGTAACATTACATCACTTGCTCTAAAAAAAAAAGATCCCCTGGAGTGAATGGGTGCCGTCAGAATGAGAGTCCAAACAGCTGATAAAAACATCACAATGCATTCAATTAAAACACCTTTGTCACACACTCACTGTATATAAGAAATAAAACACAAATGCTAACAAACGCACAAGTGCTAGCCTGCTAGCACACACTAAATCCTGTTCAAACCATCCTGCCACTCTAAAAAGGCCATATTTTATGAGGTCAGGGTCAAAGCCCCAAAAGACATGTCATTTCCCCTTTTTTCCAGATATAGACGAGTGAGGAATCAGGAGAGGAGCTGGTTTCAATCGCCGGGGACGGCAGGGAGTTGACTTCCTCTGAAGTTTAAACGTAAAGGTGATTTAAACCAAACAACTAAACAAGGGAAGCTGCACATTCTTTCCTCTGTGCTAATAGCTCTTCAGAGAATCCAATCTCCCCTTTTGGCCTCCTACTACAGTAACTTGCTTATTTCTTACATGTGTTTACCGTTATATTAAACTGTCAAGATTTCTTATTGTTTTATGCTAATGAAGCCTTTTTAATTGCGTCTGATTTTTTTAGGCGGTGCAGCAAATTTCTTCAATTTAGTGGTGAAGTATATAATAGTGGCGCCAAAACAAAACAGAATCTTAAAAAACGAACTAGATTTTTGAACTAGTAATTGCCTGTGCATTACTCTGTTGCTGTTTTGATAATTAACTGCATCATATTTGCAATTAAATTTATATTAAATGCATTTATGTTGACTTGAGTACTTTTTTAATGTAATTGTATAATTATTTCTATTAAGTGACACTGTGAACACACACCCAGAGCAGTGGGCAGCCATTAATGCCGCGCCGCCCGGGGAGCAGTTGGGGGTTTGATGTCTTGCTCAATGGCACCTAAGGGCACTGTACATGCACTCCCCCCACCCACAATTCCTGCCAGCCTGGGGCTCGAACTCACAACCTTTCGATTGCAAGTCGGAGTCGCTAACCATCAGGCCACGACATCCCTATTGTCCTTGAAGTATGGTTAACCGTTGTGTTATGTTGCGGGTCAATTTGACCCGTTCCGATTTTCTAGTTGTTGGAAATACTGGTTAACCTATGTTTTTTTTCTTGATATTTAGTGACTTTTTCTCATTTATCATAATGAACATGCATGCAAAGTTTCAACATGCTGGTGTTTTTTTGTCAATTTGACCCGCATATTTTAACGCTCTGAGGAAACTGTACTGAACCAAATTATAAAATTTCTTGGTTATATTTTGTTATTTTATTATTTTACTACTTTTTTATGAAGCTAAAAAATTAGGATTTCCACACTTATTTCAATACAGAAAATATTTTGTAAGCCACAGATGGTAAAAATTACCTATCATTTATTTTTTCAAGCTACCTGAAATAAAAAAAAAATTATTTTATTGATATTTTGTGACTTTTTCTCATTTATCATCATGGATATGCATGCAAAGTTCAAACATGCTGGTTTTTTTTACATATACACGCAAAATTTAAATTACATGTGTGATGTTCGTAGGTCAGTTTGACCCTCATAGACAGCCATTCAAAAGAAACTGTACAGACACAAAATAAAAAAAAAATATTTCATGTATGTCAGGCATCAGCTCCAGTTCTAAAGTGTAAGTGTATCTAAAAGTGCTCTAACCCTAACCAAACACACTTCGAAAAGCTAAATCATGGTGTTCAAAATTAATGGCAAATTACAAATGACAAACCTGAGCTACCCAAAGAGATTCTGAACATGGAGGGCAGAAACATGCATCTGGAGTCAGACCCACAGAAAATAAAGGAGTGAACACAGATGATAGGGGAAAAAAAATGGAAGAGATGTGAGGTGTGCCCATTCATGTGCAACAGCAAAACCAGCACCATGTGTGTGAAGTGCAAGAAATTCATATGCCAAAAGCACACATTTGCTGTGTGATCATCATGTCGAAAGTAACTTCATGACTTTATGAAATGAGTTTACAAAACAGCCATCTAAAGAAAATAAATATTTTCATTATACAGCTACATTTAATTGTTCAGTTATGATGTTCTAAGAAAAAAAAAGAAAAAAAAATGTATACGCAAAACAAGTCAGCATACTGTTTATCAAATTTAGTCAAAACAAAATATCTTTAAAAATGGTTAAAAAACATTTTCATTAAATCATACCTTCAGATATATTTTTGGGGGACTATTTGACAAATGTTGATAATAAAAGTTTTCAGTTTGTACCTGAATCTTTGTTGTTTTTCATAGTGTGATTTTTGAGGAATTGTATTGAATCCAATTAGGGTCAATTTGACCCGCTCCATAAAGGGTGTACACAGAAATCGAACAGTGCACAAGGGTTAAAGTGTGCAGAATGTTGACAAGCATTCATCATAAACAAAAATAAACTTCAGTGTATTTAAATGTTTGCAATAACACATTTGTAATGAAGCTTCAGTTTAGTAAATCTAAAATATATTAACTTCAATTAAACTACAAATGTGTAATATATATATATATATATATATATGTGTGTGTGTGTGTGTGTGTGTGTGTGTGTGTGTGTGTGTGTGTGTGTGTGTGTGTGTGTGTGTGTGTGTGTGTGTGTGTGTGATTAATATGTTAGTAAACACATTGAAATGATTGTACTTTAAAGCACAACCAATATTATTTAAACATAATGATTTAAAATGTACGTTAATGTAAATTTGACATCATTACAGTGCATTTAAAAATGTGCTTGAGAAACATTCATGAAAGTGTCTCTCTTTAAGTACACTTAAGTGGCTTAACATTTTTTCATTAATATTCTACTTTCGGCAAGTACCGTTTTTTATTTTATTTATTTTTTTTATAAATATTTACACAAATTTGAAGTACACTCCAAGGGCACATTCAGTAGAATTAAGCGCACTCATTTTTCTCAAGTTCTATACTTTGAAGTACCAATAACTGGGAAACTCAAGCAAGTTTTGGAGTCTACATAATAAAATCATGATTTAGCGATTTGTCCATTCATTGCAGAAAGCAGGGTGTTATCACGTCCAGTCTCTCAGGCTGCTGGATTGTGTCCAGGAGTTAATAACAGACAGGATATCTCATAAGAAATGGGAAACAGGCCCGCTTGAGCAAAACCAGGGGCTGTAGTAAACTCCACTGCAGGAGAGTGGCTCGTAAACATGAGAAATGGATTATGCTAAGGGCCGAGTGGACCAGAGGGTCAGAGGTTTGTGCAAGAGATAGTATGGAGTGTGAAGATTGATTGCTGTATTTAGGCTCAGTCATTTATCAGTCGAGTCCTTTATAGTTATCAGATGCAGTTGGAAGGCACTAGCAAAGGGCATCAATATTATAAAGACTGGAGGTAAAAGGCTGTCACAGTTAGTGTGTGCGTCTGCATTTGAGAAGTGCAGATTTGGCCAGCTTCGGCCCCTGCGGTGCGGCCAAGTCCCCTATCTCACCCCTGCAGATGCCAAAGCGACAGCCCGACTCCACGTCTGCGTCTTAAAGGACTACACCACCTCCTCAACCTGACACCTCGTCACATTCCCTACTCGTCTTCCTCTTGGTCATCCATGTTCAGGCGGCTGCTTTCAAATGTTCACATGTGTATGAGTGTGCACGCTCTGTAAATAGCACTCGCTATTCTTGGTTGAGGAATGAAAGTCCCGTATATTGCATGAAGTGTGTAATTTTATTTAATTTGTGTTTCCTGCTGAATTTCCTGTTGTTTGGGAGTGACATATCTGAGGTATGTTTTATTTTTGAAGAGCTAAAAGCCTTTAGCTAATATCAGCCAGGAACCATTTCTAGTATTAAGCAAAGCAAATTCTCATTATCATGGACATCCAATTGGACAAAAAGTTGGACACACCCATAAGTGCAGGATGAGTCATCAATATATATATATATATATATATATATATATATATATATATATATATATATATATATATATATATTTCTTTTACCAATGTTTCTCAACTTTTGGGAGTGTATTAGCATATAGTTGACGTCAAAGCTAAGTAGATTTAATAAGCTTTAATAATATACAACTCATTTGAATTAACATTAGTATTATGCTAATGTATTAATAATCATAATTATTAATGTCATTAAGAATATTTTTTTCAGTTTTTTTTTACTTGAAATTGCACATAGCTTCAAAGCTAAAAGATGTACTAAGTATACTACAAAAATGGTTTTCAGTATTTTTGACTTTCTTGAAAACAAGAAAAAGTATCTGCCAATCGGGTAAGATTTTTTTTTTTACACGTTGGCAGATATTTATTCTTGTTTTAAGCATTTTTCAGAAACGAATCTAGGAAATTATTCTTATGAAGTAAATGTACCTTGGTTTTACAATGTTTAGATATTTGTGCTGTAAAACAAGACAAAATACTAAGAAAAATATATATTTTTTATCATTACAAGGTAGCTTTAATAAGCCATTATGACTGGTCGAGTATTATACTATTGTATTAATAATCATGCAGTGAAAAAAAGCTGATAATTTACGTACATTTTACATTGATTTTATTTGTTCTGCTGCTTGTAATTTGTTTCTTTGTTCATTTATTGCTAAATTTACTTCGTTTACTTAAAGTAATTGGAACCTAAATTGATAATTAAATGAAATGAAAAATATTTAAAGGAAACCTTCCATTGTTTTTTATGTAATATTTCTATCAGTATTGAGCTTTGAGCAGTTTGCTCAATAACAGTTCGTGACAACCCTACTGCTGCGTTCCCCTCGAATGTTGAGAGAAGGTTGCGCTGAGGTTAAATAAGCAGCGAAATCCAAAGAAAGGCAGGGGTGTATAACCAGCGAACAAACAGTTAGTATTTTCCCTGTCTGCCCTATGATTTATAAGCACATCTCCAACATTAAGAGAATGTTTGTTTGTTGAGGGAGAGGCTCGGCTTGGTCTCTTTCCATCGTTTTTGAGAGAGAAAGACTTTGGGATCCAAGTTCCTCTCCTCTGCAGCTTAACCATGCGGCAGCCCACAGAACCACAAGTGGCCTCAGGGCACAGGGAAAAGATGGGAACTTCTCCCCAGAGCCCCGTGAGGTGGGCAGCAGGCACAGCAAATAAACAACCCACACTTCTCGTGTGTACAAGGCTCGGTAAGGTCCTTAAGGATGGTCGCACATCTCCACAAGTCTCTCTCTCTCTCCTGAGTCTCCGAAAAACAGCGGTGCCACCCCCTTAAAAAAGTCTCCCAAGACAGGAGATCAAAGGCTGCCAGCATGCGATCTTTGTCATTCTCTCTCTCTCTCTGCAGCCCACACCGTGGTGAAGTTTCGTGTTTTCAGAGTTTTTTCTTTAAATACAATAAGAAGAGCACAACAACAATGAACAATGTGGGATCTGTCGCATGTGCTTATCCCGAGGGGGCTTAAACTCAGACGGGAAATTTCATTAGGAGTGGGGAGGAAAACGCACAGATAAACATTGTTCAAAGAACCTCATAATGCCACAAAAGTGCATTCCTGCAACTTTCTCAAAAGTTGGACAGTTACTTTGAAAAAGAGTCTGTTAAATGTGCGTGCAAGCTCTAGATCTCTCTCTCTCTCTCTCTCTCTCTCTCTCTCTCTGCAGACACAGCAGGGTTGACCCACTTCTGCACATTTATACTAGTTGGCCCATAAAGACTTCTTATAGCTGCCTGTATCAGAGATCTACCTGATGAATAAAACATTGCATCTTGACATCCTAATCATTGTCGTAATTAGATATGTGCATGGCATACAAGTGGATATTCAGCTTTAAAGCTGTAGACAGATGAAATCTTCAACATTCTTGTGCTAGCTCAACTGGTAACACAGGATGCTAACAATACAGGTTGCAAAATGTATTTATGAAACAAATCATGCTGAAATCATACTTAACTTACTTTTTTGACACTAAAAATTCACAACAAAAGCGTAACATTGTTGTGGGTGGCTGCTTGGAAAAGTAAACACATTTTGTCACATTAATTTACACATTTTGCTAGCAAAGCAGTTAATCAAAAACTACATAAAGGATAAGTTAAATACTTCAAACCAGTATTGATGGGTTAATATTAGATTCAAGGTTTGTCGAATCCCCAAGCCATTGTATGAGTGATATTAGACTAATAGACATATTTATCTTAGCGTGCTAATAAGTTAGCATTCCTGGATAGCTGCTTAAGGCTATTAGCTCTGTTAAAATGAAAGCAGGAGATTCAGTTTTCACTGTAACCCTCTTATATATGAGCTAATTTTGTATCTGACATGTAACTGGTGTTCACATCTATAGCCTAGTCCTATATTAGCAAACAACAACAAGCTAACTTGTCATTAACTGTATGTTAGACAGTGACATGTATGAAGCAAAAACATTCAGCCTGGGTAATTTTCTTTGTATGAACTGCGCACAGAGTTCCCTGAGTGCACTCATCGCTTCTTATTATACCAGTAATAACCCTTAGGTGCTTACTTGTCATTTAGCAGACGCTTTATATCCTAAGCGACTCATATTATGCTAATTGCATGGGCAGTCCCCTCGGATCAATTTGAGTAAAGATTCTTGCTCAAAGGCACACAATGATGATAGAGTATTTCCTTGAGCTAAAAATATTAAGCTGATCTTGTTAACAGGACTTTTAATGCATGATATGTATTAATAGTTGACTGGTTCGGAAGCTAATTGTATGCTATTCTCTCCATCTTATTTTAGACTGCAGTGCTGCACCGTAAGAAGTGTATATCTCTTGGGTTACATTCCAGCCACAGAACGGGGAATCTGAAAAGCCACAGACACGGTCATGGTCCACAGAAACTTTAGCAGCTAGAAATATATGGACCCATGAGACCGCAAGCGCGACAGTGGCATTTATGAGAAGCCGCCGTGCCCACTGGACCACCCCAAAATCCTGTCCGGATGCTATAGGACATTGTGAGAGGCTGTTGCCATACACTGATAAAATTTGGTATAGAAACCATTTCGTTCAGAAATTGCGATTTAATTTTCCAGTGAATTACGCAAAAACAGCAAATAACATTGAATTAAAAATAACATTAAGCAGAAAGACTGAAATCGTGTTTTCTTGTAAAACGTACTTTAATAATGTTTGTTTTAGTGACAACTTTGTATTTATTTATTGTACAATGTATGTAAATATGCGTTAAGCAGCCTTTTTAGCAGTGATGTCACTTTTTCCTGGGGTTGTTTTAGCGTCTTACGCCATGAGCTACATATTTTTAAAATGCTGTGTCTAGTTCAGAGTTTGAAAATCAGTGCAACAAAACAATTTTAGACAATAAAAAATGGACAAGTCTGATGAATCAGGGGTCAGGATTTGCATATTTACATATATAACATCATTTAATTCATATTATCAATAGAGAATTGGAACTGCAGCTTGAATGTGGTGGTATGAAAACAGCTGATTATAATCGTCATTGTAGCCAAATGTGGCCAAATTGTTTCCTGCTAAACAAGAAGCAAATAAGCTTCCCAGAAACTCTGATTAGCAACCACTCCCTGCAACTCATGCTAATAACAAATGGCGAGGGTCAAGTAGCCATGCCAGCCCCACCCATCAGATGTCATGTTGATCAGCACTTTTGACAGCAGGCGGGATTATGTACGAACTATCGAGAGAGCATGTCAATATATCTTTCTCGTGCACCCCCACACACTAACACAGCAGAAGCCTCCTAGTACTCCACACAATTGATTAGAGCAATGCAAGGCCATCGCTCACGTGGAGGTAAAGAGGTTGCCACCACACTTGAGCTGCTCTGCACTCTTGCTCTGCCCTCTTCAACAATCCACGTATAGTTTAAACATGATGGGTGCGAACTTCCGCTGAAAAGATGGTACAGTATTGTTCAAAATAATAGCAGTACAATGTGACTAACCAGAATAATCAAGGTTTTTCGTATATTTTTTTTATTGTTACGTGGCAAACAAGTTACCAGTAGGTTCAGTAGATTCTCAGAAAACAAATGAGACCCAGCATTCATGATATGCACGCTCTTAAGGCTGTGCAATTGGGCAATTAGTTGAATTAGTTGAAAGGGGTGTGTTCAAAAAAATAGCAGTGTGGCATTCAATCACTGAGGTCATCAATTTTGTGAAGAAACAGGTGTGAATCAGGTGGCCCCTATTTAAGGATGAAGCCAACACTTGTTGAACATGCATTTGAAAGCTGAGGAAAATGGGTCGTTCAAGACATTGTTCAGAAGAACAGCGTACTTTGATTAAAAAGTTGATTAGAGAGGGGAAAACCTATAAAGAGGTGCAAAAAATGATAGGCTGTTCAGCTAAAATGATCTCCAATGCCTTAAAATGGAGAGCAAAACCAGAGAGACGTGGAAGAAAACGGAAGACAACCATCAAAATGGATAGAAGAATAACCAGAATGGCAAAGGCTCAGCCAATGATCACCTCCAGGATGATCAAAGACAGTCTGGAGTTACCTGTAAGTACTGTGACAGTTAGAAGACGTCTGTGTGAAGCTAATCTATTTTCAAGAATCCCCCGCAAAGTCCCTCTGTTAAAAAAAAGGCATGTGCAGAAGAGGTTACAATTTGCCAAAGAACACATCAACTGGCCTAAAGAGAAATGGAGGAACATTTTGTGGACTGATGAGAGTAAAATTGTTCTTTTTGGGTCCAAGGGCCACAGGCAGTTTGTGAGACGACCCCCAAACTCTGAATTCAAGCCACAGTAAACAGTGAAGACAGTGAAGCATGGAGGTGCAAGCATCATGATATGGGCATGTTTCTCCTACTATGGTGTTGGGCCTATTTATCGCATACCAGGGATCATGGATCAGTTTGCATATGTTAAAATACTTGAAGAGGTCATGTTGCCCTATGCTGAAGAGAACATGCCCTTGAAATGGTTGTTTCAACAAGACAATGACCCAAAACACACTAGTAAACGGGCAAAGTCTTGGTTCCAAACCAACAAAATTAATGTTATGGAGTGGCCAGCCCAATCTCCAGACCTTAATCCAATTGAGAACTTGTGGGGTGATATCAAAAATGCTGTTTCTGAAGCAAAACCAAGAAATGTGAATGAATTGTGGAATGTTGTTAAAGAATCATGGAGTGGAATAACAGCTGAGAGGTGCCACAAGTTGGTTGACTCCATGCCACACAGATGTCAAGCAGTTTTAAAAAAATGTGGTCATACAACTAAATATTAGTTTAGTGATTCACAGTATTGCTAAATCCCAGAAAAAAAAAAATGTTTGTACAAAATAGTTTTGAGTTTGTACAGTCAAAGGTAGACACTGCTATTTTTTTGAACACACCCCTTTCAACTAATTGCCCAATTGCACAGCCTTAAGAGCGTGCATATCATGAATGCTGGGTCTTGTTTGTTTTCTGACAATCTACTGAACCTACTGGTAACTTGTTTGCCACGTAGCAATAAAAAATATACTAAAAACCTTGATTATTCTGGTTAGTCACATTGTACTGCTATTATTTTGAACAATACTGTATATGTAGAGTTTAGCATGCTAGTTTCTCTACTAAGTTTTGTTTTTTACAAGCTTCACTAGAAAAGCCATATTCTGGTTGGCCAGAAATACCAGTCTGGACCAGATTAGGAATTGATGCTGTTTTTTGTTTTTTTATTTTTTTTATTTTTTTTTTATTTCAAGAAATAGAGTTATTGTGGTTATCCAAAACTAAAACTAAAATAAATCAATTTAAATTACTTGGAAATAAAATATTTAACAGAATATTTTTATTTCAGAATATTTTATTTCAAGTAGTTGGCAAAATAGCATTTCTCAATTTCATTTAAAAAATAAAAATAAAAGTTAGTCGAAATTATATAGACATGCAAAATGACAAAATGCGTATAACTCTTTAACTGAAATAAGAAATGAAAACAGAAAATATAAAAATGAAAAGTCACTTAAAACTGATACTAAAAATTAAATGCCACTAAAATAATTATGTTAAGAACCTGACAGAAATACTTTTTAAGAACTTTAGATAACTCCAAAAATGATCAGCATCAATCCAGCATAAATAAAATGGGGTTTTCAAATGGTAATTTAAGGATTTTTCTTGTTCTTAAGAACCAAACAGGAATACTTTCCTTTTAATAAGATCTTAAAACTTTTTTCAACATTTATTTTTGTCCTTAGTTTGAAGCTGAGACGTGCAGTGTAAACAAACAGAGAACAGGTCTCACAGATATTATGTAATGTTACGCAAAAATTATGCAACAGTGGGCACATGATAAGATAAACATAATTGTTCATAGCTGGAAATAATGAGAATGTCTAAGATACACAAGTTTACATCTGTTAAGGGACTTCTTCCTTTGCTTTTTATCCACACCCTGTTCTTCCCTACAGTTTGCTTTAACCTCAGGGAAACAAGTTGCTAAAAACATTCAAGTGCCTCACGAACCGAAGCTAAAACGAAAACCCTATCCAAAAAGCATGATGACGCATGTAAATGTTTGTGCATTCTTTTAAACAAACCAGACCGTATGGGTAAGAGGTTAGGACAGTTGTTTGTTATTCATTTTGACTAACAAGTGTAGGCTGTCAAACTCCAGACCGCTCCGATACTCTCCGTTAAGTTCAAACCGAAATCCTAAGTCATATATTTGTTTAGAATATATATTTACAGAGTATGTTACAAACAAATAAACTTTGCGCATCTTAAAAAAGATTGAATAGCTGTCAATTTCTAAATTACCGCATGGACAACTGGAAACATATAGATGCTGTAATATAAAATGCGTTTCATGAAGTGAAATCACAGCTTTTGGGAAAATACACAGAACAAAGTGACAAGGAAAATAATGAGGACAAAGTGTTCTCTTATATACGCACGCATGCATGCATTCGTGCACACATGCAAAAACAACACACACCAACACTTACCAAATCAATTCTGCATTGCATAGCTTCTCGGCACGGCCCTCGTTCAGAGGAGTGGCCCTTCTGTTATTTGTGCTGGCGTGTTTGGATGAGCCCGGACCCTCGTTAATGTACATAATTTACCATCACCTTTATCCTGATGGAATCTTAATTGTGCTTTTACAGTGCTTTCGAAGAGCCATTCATCAGCGTCACAACCGCACACCCACATTCACAGGTGCGTACGCACACGCTTAATGACATTTCCTTGAAATCAAAGCGAATTGGCTGTTTTCATTTGGAATTTGCTAGCCCTCTGTTGCTATCGATCTGTATCCCAGCATGCCCTGAAAATAGCACAGCAGTCCGATTCACGTTGGGTTTTTAAGCTTTATCCATGTTTACCTACGAATCTAAATGCTAAGCTTGCTTGACTAGCATGATATTTGCAGAACGGTGTGTTAAAATAGAGTTCACTGTCAGAACATCAGTTGATTATTAAGTTATTTAACTTGTAGAGCACACCGAGACTCAGCTGTCCATTTAACTGATTAAAATAGAAACTACTTTTGAACTTAACACAAAAGGCCAAACGGCTACATATCTTTGGCAGTAAAGCACCCTTTTAACCCATGGCATTTAGATGAGTTCAGTTCATTCAAAACTGCTGCCACTAAGTGCTACTTCCATATTACAGGTCAGTTACAGGTACGAACTCGTAACAAAAATTACATTTTTAAAGTAGATTTTTTTTAAAGAAAATGTAAGTAGTGACTATGTGAATGCTTCCTGCAAAACAAATGAGTGTTTTCTGACTTGTTTTCCAATAAAAAATATCTAAATATTCTTTAAACAACTTAAGAGGCAACACGGCATCAGATATTATGACTTGTTTTCATAGATACATCTTTACTAAAAGTACATTTTGTCTGCACTGACAGATTTTTCCAATGTAGTAGATGCCAGATTGTTGCTCTGCAGTTTCTAATGAATGTTTGCATGTTTTTTTAGCACATTGCTGTGGGATTTTTGGGGTGTTCTTGGTGGTTTCTAAGTGGCACAAGTGAAAAGAGCCAAGTATGATATTCTGGTGGTCCTTGGGTGTGGTCGCCGTGATTTTGCCAAGTAAGACATGTTCCTGGATCAACATCTTTTGTTGATCCTGGATCAACATAACTTTCCAAAACTATAGACTAAACCCAATCCCTACCCATAATTTATTCCTTAAATCAGTGTGAAATGATAACAAGGGTGTAGAAAAACCTAACCCTGATCGTTAGCATGAAACAGATTTTTCCTTAAAAAAGTTGTCTCTTAGTTCTGATTGGTTGATTGGAATGTTGTTCCAGGATCCAGGAACATGTTGTACTTGGCGAAATCACACTTACTGTACCCCCTGGGTGTAGTCTAAGGAATTGTTTTCACATTTTTTATCTTAAGTCTCATTCCTCAGACAAGCACCTTTCACAAGCAAACTTGTTAAATCATTCAGGTCTGTAAGTTTAGGAGTCTTAGATAAAATAACAGTGATGCATGCTTTAGTAAACACCACTAATGAAAACCAGTCAGCATCGTTGTGAAAGCTGTTAATTTCTTTTTCTTTTTTTAGTTTTGGGAAACACACTTCTGTTTCTGTTATTTTCCTGTGGCATGATTTAGTTTCAGTTGAAACTATTAAATATTTAATGAAACTCCAGTTGTACTTCCAATATTTTTGGGGAATTAATTCAGTTGTAGAATGTGGTTGTCACTCCCATAACCAGACTTCGTGTGTACAACGATTATCACTGAGAAACGACAACTGTGTTTAGCTTTTGCGTCTACGTAGCCATATAGCAGCTGAGAAGGACAAGTTTAGGAACAGGTGACATCTTGGATGGTGAAATGGGTGCAAATAGGTCCAGCTGACCCAGTTTTTTTATTTTTATAGTGTCAGGGACACTCATTGATCTCAACGGTTGCCATCGATCTCAGGTTGCTTGACCCAAGGAAGCATCTCTCCTGACATTCCCAAGATGCTATCATGGTTACCATCGGGGCTCTGCCTGTTCTTCTTTCTTCCAATGTTCTCCACACCCTGACAGCACACCTGTTTTGGAGCACAGACAAGAACAAAATGTCATCTGTGTGTTCTTTGCTGAGAGTCAGTGCATTGCTAAAATGCTTGTTCTTGTTGTCTGGCTGCTTGGCCCATCTACACCTCATGTTCACAGCATCTGCCGTGCTATAGATCAGGCCTGACAGCTCTTCCTGAAAGCTGTGATGCTGCAATACACTGTAACCTCCCTGATCTGCAACTGCAGGTGTCCTTAGGGGTGGGATTCTTTTACGTTAGCAAATATGTGGTCAAACATGCAAGACCTTTAGGGTAATGTTGAGAAATGAATCCTATTGATCTTCAAACTGAAAATATAGCTGGCGACAAAACTGGAGAAGGTGACGATGGAATCAATATTTGGGATGGGTCACAATGGACAACTAGTCGATTGTTTGTCCAACATCCAACTAGTCAATTAATGAGGTCTAACAGTACATCAAGATTTTTTTCTTCTAATATATTGTAGATTTCCTGGTTTAAATCCTGGAAATTATTCATTTTGTCGTAGAAAACTGTCAGTACAGCCATACATTTTCAGACAGATTTCTTTAGCTGTAATGTTTGTTACTGGTTGTTGCACGCTTTTGAAATGATTTTAAAGCAAAGCACAGCACTGTGATCATCAATTATACACGAGCAGCTCATAATACATTGTTTCAGGGTCTTAGAGCACCTCAGTTCACAGTAAATGAACAAAGCACAAGGCAATGAAACAGTGGATCATGACTTGCACGAGTGTAAATGAACACAGTGCTGCACTTCACTACAAAAACAGAACAGTTTTTTTTTTTGTTATACTTACAGAATTCTGGATTACATTTTCACATTAAAGGTCTCTGCACAGAGTCCAAAACCTTCGTATGTGCTTTTTCGTATTCAAAATCATAAAAATTTGTCACGCACAGAAACCTTACCCACTGAGTCTGATGTGTATTAATTCATCCGTTGCCAAAAAATTAGCAAAAAAGCCCTAAATGGAGTCTTCAAGCAGTGAGGATGATTTTGTTGTCCTCTCGCTTCTTTAGAAAAGAAAAAGAAAGGAAATATTGGGTCCATCCAATCCTGAAATATAGAGAGGATGGAGAGTTCCCCCTCAGGAGGAGCGTGATTATAACGGGCGATTCAAAGTTTACTTCAGGATGTCAATGGCTCAGTTGGTATTAGTGCCACATATTAAAAAGGAGACCACCAATTTCTGTGAACTCAGAGTGCAAGGATCTTCTTTGTTCTGCGAGAAGAAGTGGATGAACTTGACAGTCGTCATTCTGGATTTTGGCGTTCGTTTGTATGATGGCTCTGAATTGTCAAAACACCTCTCAAAATGCTTGATAAGGATGCGAGAAAAAAAAAAAACCCCGATCCCAATTGTTTTTTTTTCACAGACAAATATTTCAGAGGCAGTGTGTAAATGTGATTACGTGAGGTCATATTTATTTTTTAACGTGTACAAATTTCGGACAAAATTTTCTGACTCTTTTTCTGCATTTAGTGTGCAATGACCTTAAGTCATATTGTGACATCAGTTTTATTTCACTATATTGTTCAGGTCCTGTCACAAATGTTTCTAAAGAACTGCTTTATCTAAACAGCCAAATCGAGGTCAGGTGAATCCAAAACTAGGCTAATTATATAGGGCCTTCTGTTAAAACTAATTATTGGTAACTAATTAGGCCGGTTTCACATTCATCTGGCCCCATATATTGAATTGTTGTCATTTTGAACCAACCTATTCTATATGCGCAACCAGTATCTGTTAATAGACGTTACCACCACTAGCTCCATTGAAAGAAGACTTGTATTGGAGACCTTGGTTGGCTTTTGTTGCCCTTGAAAGAATGCTTTGTACAAGGCCTGAAAGAGCCAACTGTTTCTTTGCGCATGCCCCTGGCCCCAACACCCCTTACTCTAAAAAGGAAGGTTAGCAGAACGGCAAACAGTTCACATATTAATTCAAGGTATCTGGTTGCCTGGTATCTTGTTTGACAAAAAGCCTGCAAAAGACAGATTGGTTATCAGGACCAGCTGTCCCAGGCACGACAGCCCATGCTCTCCGGGAGGCCGGCGGACTTGTAGACGCAGGCTGAGAGCAGATGGACAGAGTCCAGGATCAATCCGGTGAATCAATAGCCGGCGTCTGACTTGAGGACGGGGGTTGGGGGGAAAGGTGAGTTCAAGCGAGTGATACGAAATTGAGAGGGTATAAGCAAGAGGCACTGATGTCACTACCTATGCATTTCAATAGGGGGCATGAGATGTTAACAGCGGCATTGAGTTTTCAGTGACTTACATATAAGACATACATTTTCAAAAGCTCACAGAGTTTCTTCTGAGCAAAATAGACACTATCGAAAGATTAACATTTCTGTTAAAATGATATATTGCAAGGGAAAACATCCAAATACACTTAAATTGAGAATTGAGAAGCAAAATGTTTTCTGATAAATGTTACGTGAGTTTATGCCTAGAGCAAGAAAATATATCTACCAAGAGGGTTTGAGAAATTAACGATTCAGAGAGAACACAGGATTATAATTCTTATCCCATTATTCGTAATTGTTTTAAGTAAAAACTTATTTTGATCAAATCTTTCCGAAGATATTTTAAAAGACTTAATATCTTTCATAATTTTGCTTCTCAAGTAAAAGTATCTTGCTTAAAGAATACTTTAAAGAAAATTACGGAAAATCTTGAAATATTGAGTAAGAAGCAGTGTAGTGAGCAGTGCAAAGTTTTGCAGCGTAGTGAGTGTTTTGTCAAATTAGTGACAGTGTACTCATTCAAAAACTAGAGGTTAAAGCAAAAAATCCCCCAACTTCCTCTTACAGTGTTTTTCTTTTTCTCTCTCTCACTCTCTTTTTAGATGAATACAAACCCTCATCCATCTTGAATAATCTGAAAACTAATTTGAATCACAGACAGCAGAAAACAGAGTCTGGCATAGACCTTAGGAGGCTAATTTGTTCAATAGTCCATCCATCTTCCTGCATGGATATGTTGCATCCATGAAACAATAAGAGACTTATTTAGACTGGGTGCTCCCGAGACCAGGAACAAGACAACCTGGTTTCAGCCTTGTCTGCTCCCCTCCCCCTTTGCAGTAGCATCTGTTTTGTGTTAGCCTGTTAGCCATGTTAGCTGCCTAGACTCCTGTCACACTAGCAAAGACTCACTAAGCTAAAACTCTCTTTCATAAATTGACTCACTAGTCAGTTCAAAAGTTAGCAAAAGGAAAATACGATGTCACTGATCTCCATGTTCTTGTGTGTGACACTGAATCACAGAAACGTTGCAACTGGTCACTAGCATGGTGAGAAGAGAAATACAGTTTGTGAGGCAGAAGTCAGATGGAGTGAGCTTATACACAGGGTTTCCTAGGGTAATGAGTACCCACAGTTCCCTGCCGAGAGAGGAAGTAGAGTGTAAATAGAGGGATTCCCACCTCGGCAGTGCAGCCGTTGTCATTGACATAAGAATGGAAATTTCACAATGGCTGCCGTTTGGGGATTCCGGCCTCCTTTTCTCTCACAGACGCTTGCTTTGCCTGTGCAAATATCTTTTGGGTTTGCCTGCTTGCCTGGTGGGAGATTCTGCTATTAAATTTGGTGCATGCATGAGAGTTATGAAGCACAAGAAATTCTGGTGTTTGTTTTTCTAGTTAGTTTGACACCAAAACCATACTGCATCCGATTAAGTAAATGGGGACATAGTTGGTAATAACACACCACTGCTATAATAAAGGCACAGAGAAATAATATAATTGGTATCACTTTCAGAATATATATATTAAAAAAAAAAAAAAAAATTTAAAGTGGGAGATGAGAGTGCACTTAAAATAAACGTGTGGATATATGCTAATATAATTATCTTTATAGTTACCGTTCTTGATGTGAATGGGCCTTAACTCCTTCATGCATGGTTCATGCAAGCATTAGTTGTCAATGCTAATGAAAATGTCTTGATCATTTTGTTGCTTAAGTCCACCTCTTTCTTAAAATGTACTGAAATCTTGCTTTCAGATTTTCCTGCATCCAACCAAATTTTGTTTTTCAATTATTTCTTCTACTTAGATACACAGAAAGAAAGAAACTGTCAATAGTTCAATTTTATTATCACTTTAAATGTATAGAGTGTATTTTTAATGTTAAATGCGATGTTTTTGTGCTTTTTTTTAGCATCACAACCAGCCCAACACAGCAACAATGCGACTCAACCAATGGTGTGAGGTTGGGACAGGGCTATTAGTTTGACCCACCAATGGAAGACAAGAGAAATATTCAGGAAAACTTTTTAAAAAGGGTGCAAGTGGCACAGAAATTACTCACTTCAGCTTTAACAAAAGAGCTCATACATAAAGAAAAGCAGCACTAAATTAAATCGCAAAGCTTTTTAAAGCTCTATTTATACCCCTCGGCAACAGAATCTTTGCAGCTTATTAGAATGGCTGCCTATTATGATTTAGGGGCCTTTTCAGACATGTCAAAAGAGTCAGCTGGTGCTGCTACAACACCTGAAAGATCCAAATCTAAATCCTTTGTGAATTGATTCAGCTCTTTTGAATATTTAATGTTAATGTAATGGCTTGGTGTAACAAACCAGACCCAAATCTCAATTTACCCTGTCAAGCCGTCATTGACTAAATTTCAGGATTTATAGAAACATTCTCCTTTCCTGGAGGCAAGGATAAACGACATTGGTGCAAAGAGCAGGTGAAGCATACTGTGAGATTTTCGTTCTCCTTTTTACATTTCAAAGCATCTATCTCATTTGAATTATTTATTCGGGCACGTGATGGAGAGCCCAGCAGAAGGGTATTGATTGGACTGATTTAGGACCTGCTGCTTGGCTAAATGCAATTCTCTGCTGCGCTGATGCGAGTGTGGGAGGTCTGGCCATCTCGGAGTCCATCGTGAAAAAAAAAAGGCATCAATCAATCAGTATGTAATAAGGTATGGGTGTGAAAACCTGCTCTGGTTATTTAGCTAAACACAGGCAGCTAAATGGCTATGGCGGTATAGTCATTTGCTATTCAATAAATGCACACAACAAAAGGATTGTACAGTTTTAGGCTCCGTTCCAAAACCTAGTTAGCAGTATGCAGATGGCTTTTAAGCAACCTAACTGAAATGTTATATCCAATTTGGAACGCTAACAAAATTGATTTCAGTAGAGTTTGGTGTTAGTTTGTTGCTAAGTTAACAATATTATAATAAAAAGCATAAAAATACACCTCATACAAATAATAGTAAAATTTTTAATTGATTAAATATTTAGTATTGAATGTAATGCATTTACAGTTCATCGTAATGCATTCTCAGATTGTGTTCACGGCAAAGTATACAATGCCGCCTTGAACTTGGCCAAAAGAAATATGTTAGCATAATTATGCTAACTGCCTACTAGCATAATGTCTTAAAATAATGCAGGAACACAGCCTTAAACACCATATTTCTTTGCCATACTCCAGTGTGTGCTCCTATTCGAAAATATAGCTCACAGTTCTTTAAGGGCACTTTGGGAAAACAATTCTATAGTTGCCAAACTGCATTTCACACTAAGGGGACAGGAGTGATCATTAAGAGAATAGCTAGAGCGGGTCAAAGGATCATCTGTCCCTCTCCCTTCTCAGGCCAATGTGCACTGATCAATACATAATATCATACAAATTGAATTCGACCTGGATCGACCCAAAGAGGCGGGAGCCTTGCTTTGCGATTTGTAGACCGCTTCACTGCAAATCCTGATTATCAGCAGGGATGGAGTGCATATGTGCATGTACGTGTTTGCGTTTTGGGGAGTATAAATAGATTTGTGACATATGGACAGTGTGAGTAATGGAAACAGAGAGGGAAGTACGGCATCAAATGTACGCATTCACAATCTTGATTATTCACATAGCGTATAAGCTGCACTGCTGTGCTGGAGAGTTCCTGTTTCTGACTTCTTCTTTTACCTCCATAAACATGCCTGTTTTAATGCTAGTTCATACTGCTTCAACAAACACCAGCAGGGCTAGTTTGCTTAAAAATGCGAACTCCGTTATCGTTTACTTACTCTCATGTCCAAAAGCTAACAAAAAAGCATGATAATTGCATTATCGTGTGCAAATATTGTACGTCTTTTGAAGCCATATGATAGCTTTGTGTGAGCAACAGAATGAAACTTCAGTTAAGGCGCAGTCTCATTATTTCCAGACTTCTGCAAAATATTGCAGATAAAGTACTTCCATTGTCAGTAGTGTACAGGGTACATTTTGGTCTGTTTCGTCCAAACCAAGTGGCTTCATATTGGTTAAAGTGTGAATTTGCATGCTCAAAGTTCAACAAACGTGAATTGTGTCAGCAATTTTTGCCTCACATGTCCCTGACACAAAAATCCAGACTGTGTGGTTTCTTATTGAAATGACAGTATTTCGCACAATACAGAATTTCGCTGCACAAAGGAAAATGTGACTGCATCTTTACTTATTTAAAGTCTTGACATTTGCATTATCTTTCCTTTTGCATTTATGATAGCAATAGCAATGTCCAATTCATGAGCAAACCATTCTTTTGAGTCATATCTTTGAATAACTTGATCAGGTCAGTCTCATCTGGGTTGCATTTCACAAAACATTGTAAACTTAAAAAGACCCAACCCGATCTCATGGCAATTCGTACATATTTTACGAGGTGGCTAATTCTTACAAATCTGTACGACCACACTCGTACAAATTCACATGATTTGTGCTAAATCATACGTATTTTACCAGTTGCACAATTCTATTGTATGAATTTGTACGAATGTCCTACACCTAACCCCACCTCTAAATCTACCCATCACTGGGGTCTAGACAAATCGTACAAAATCGTACGAGTGAGGTCATACAAATTCATACGAATTAGCAACCTCATAAAATACCTAAAAACTAGTTGTGGGATAGCGTTTGTAGGCCATAGAAACTACTGCCCCCAAAGGTGACTATGATCCACTTGAGCTCAAAACATTAGTTTTGACATGAATGCCTCTCACAAAGCTAGCAGGCAAAATTGCAAAAAAAAAAATTGCAATAATAAGGCCAAAAACTCTATGTGCAAATTGTGTCAATTCCTCTTCTTTATGCAGGTTAATAATGCTCTCAATGCATACATGGTTTCAGTCAGTTTCGGTGCCAAAGATTTGGTTAAATGCATTGTTATGAAACCAAATGGCGGTAAAGCTTCTGCAACAAGGTCAACTGAATAAACGCAATAGTGTCCCTGTCTATACATATATGTGCACAAATGTGCATCTTTATTCCAGAGTGCGTGTCAGTGTGTGTGTAAATGTGAAACTAGCTGGGTTCCAGCGACGCATCTGATGAGCTCTTTGGGTGAGATGACTGTTTCTCTGAAGCTGTTCAGATACTTACCAGAAACCATTTCAAAAACCTTGAAAAAAAAATTGTCGGACATGACTTGAACTTATCTCTAGTACAACACTTTTTAGTTTTTTTTCAGAAACCACAAAGAGTCATTTCATAAATAACCACATGATGCATTTCTCAGGGTTAAAGCGCAACTACGATAATTGTCGCAGTGCTTGCAATCTTTGTGTCACATTAGAATAAATGGGCTCTCGTGTCGGCGTTGGTGTGCAGGTTGTTTGTGCATATGTTTGCCAAGGTTAAAGGCACATTCATTTGAGTCTATCCAATTGATGTCTTGCGATCGATCGAACAGAGAGGCTCTTGGCCAAGCAACACATCTACTCCCATGAGTCTTGGAGCACAGTGTCCGCCACCCCATCGGTCACACGATCGCTGATGTCTAAAAGACCTTCTCCACATTCTGCACCGACCCGCTTAACAAAATCCCTATTGATTGAACCTCCCCCCTTTCCATAGAAAGGCGAAGACAGCACTCCAGGGTTCTTGAATGATCCCTCCATGAACAATTAAATCCAACTGAGAAGTGTTTATTTTGAAGCCTGGCGAACGTTCCTCAGATGCTAGAGACCTTTCTTGTTGCCCAGAGGGACTGAATTCGGTGGATATTAAGTCCCTGATGGAGACGTGTCTGAAAGTAGGTCATCAAAATGATGTAGCGTGAAAAAAAAAATGGTCTGAGTTTGAATCTTTCAGTCATTTATTATGTGCAGTAGAGGCTGATGCAACAAGCAAATCTGAGAAACTTTAAAGGGTTCGTTTGAACATAGAGATCTTAAAAAGGTACAAAATGCACACAGTGGGAATAGATACAAGTATTGCACAGGTTTTCATCCATCGAGTAAACACACCCAATGTTTTGGGGTGGCTAACATTTTGAAGGTGTGAAAATATTTTGACAGCTGTATATGCCAAGGATCTAATCAACACCTGATTTGTTTTATTAGGTACTCATAATTGTTATAAATTGCAGGGCGATTTATACAATGTCACTCAAAATCCTGAAACTATCTACGTGAATACACATTCCTGCCTTTACTTAATACAATTTGTTGCATGTTATTTCAAAGAAATTATTATTTGCTCTCTTTAATCATCCTCTGTAACTAGATTACTTTTCAGCTTACATCACCAGTCCTTCTTTTCAACCCCTCACTTCCAACCACCTTGCTCCATTCTTGGAGGTAACACCCACTTTTTAATATCCAATCAATTCCTGATCAATGGGTCAAAGTTTGTCCAGTTACCATGAGCTGGTTGGCATCTGTTGACCATCTGGCCATCTGGACCCAAAAAGCATGTTTTTCCATTGATGGCCATCATATTTTTTTGAATGTAATAAAAATCTATTGCAAAACATTTCTACATTATTATTTATATGATTATTTTTTCTTCTTATTTTCACCACAGATTATCTCACAATCTCACAAAAGAATTACAATATAAAAATAGTCTGAGTTGTGAGAAAAATAGCCTTCCATAGAGTAAAAATTAAGTTGCAAACTAAATTTCATATCAACCTTAAACTTGAAATACAAGTAAATCAGCCACCAGTCTTAACCATTACCATAAAAATAAATGACATGGCATTAGCTAAGCATTTATATGTTTACCCAGTGGGACATTGCTACTGGTTCTTCACACATCAAGCCAGAAATGCTAAATTATGTCACTCAACCCCCACAATCTTTACACACACATACACACACACACACACACACAGCACCTGTCCTTAGTCCTTCATCAGCGTATTTCTGTGAGCTGAAGTGAGTGTGTGGGGTTTAAGACAGGGCTGTATGGGACACCAAGCTGTCCATAAGATTATCACAGAAGAGGACTAACCGGGTTGGGGGGTGGATGCCGGATAATGAGAAAGGGGGGTTGTGCGGCTGACACATAAACATCAGCTGAAATCCAGACATGCATACTCACAGATATAGACAGAGGGGCCTCATGGTATGGATGACAGTGTTTTGGTTCCCTCTCTCAGCTTCTCTTTTAGTCATCGGCAAACACCAAAACACAACAAATCCTACCTCATTTCAGTACCCAGAAGACTTTGCCCAGATGACATTTCTTTGACTGCAGCTTGAAAGGAAACCACTGACTCATATTATTCATTCAAATCAAGTATTGTCTACAAGAATCTAGAGCGTTAATTTCCAGAGGACTCGTGATCGCAGCGCTGTTCATCGAGCCGCTTGGTTATTGAGAGAAGACGCGGTGCTAAAGGTCAGAGGAAGGTCACCGGGAACGGGCGTCAATCAGGTTCTCCTCATTGATCGAGACTGCAAATAGCTTTCAGCTCTTTATGACACTAACGCAGTACAATTAACAAGCAAACATTCAAAATCACTAGAGAAGATGACATTTACAGCCATTTTTGTTTACAGTCTGGGAATTGCATTGTAATAGACAGCTTTGAAATATTGGGAAAAAAACAAAATTAATATATATTTACATAAATAGTGTGTTACATTCATTTTAAATATATGTATATTTTCCAAAATATGTTTTCAAAATATATTTTGCATTACACTAAATTCCTCTAAACATATTTATATTTTCCAAAATAAATCTTCAAAAAGCATTTTCCATTGCATATATTTCCTGAAAATATCTATTTTAGGTTTAGAAATGCATTTGGGCTCGAAAGGATTCAACAAAATATATTTTCAATTTGAAAAACATATTTCCTTAAGCTATGCCATTTACCACATATACTTAGCATTTATTTTCAGTATATTTTGGTCAGAGAAAAATACAGTTTTGCCGCATGAAAGTAAACCGAAATACTATTATGAAGCTCACTATGTCAGTTCATTAATCAAAGGATGCTGTTAAACAGTCTTAAAAGAGCACCATCTGCTTTTTTACTTGTGTTGGAGGTTATGCCAGAGAGAAAAAAAAAAATTCCCTACATTAAATGCCCAACCAGAAAAAGACTTTCTGAGAAGACAGTGCTTTTCCAAACATCAGGCCATGGCTCTCATGTAGCATTTCTGAGCGAGCACTCTAAAGTTCATCCCCTCCTTTGTTTATTTTATGTCTTCGGCAGCTGTTCTCACTCGCTCTCTCTGTGCGCGAAATGACGTCAAAAGACAGCGATTCGCGAGAGCTCCACCAGGGCTCGTTCTTTCAGTTTGTTACCATAGCAGCCGGTCCCACTTCCTGCCAGAGCTTGGTTTCCTGTGTTCATTCATTTCTTTTCTCTCTCTTTCTCTTTTTTTAGGCCTCAGCTGGATTTAAAGCGCTCTGTTTACAGTACCATAAAAGGACCTTGGTGCATTAAGTCAAAGGATCCTGGCTCAATGGAATCCGGACGTCAGATACCATCCATGCTGTTCCTTGGCATGAATTGTAATAAAAATATATTTTTAGAGTGGTTCTGACTGTGCAAAAGCTGCCACCAAAATGCTAGAGGGCCAAGGGTGGTTGTTATGGTTGCTAAGGTGTTCTGAGTGGTTGCTAGGGTCTTCTGGGTAATTGCTCAAGGGTCGATTAAATTATCGCCGACTTTTTTATTTTTTATTTATGCACAAATATGTTAAAATGACTTGAATACACCTCTTCTGTGGGACATAAAGTCAGAAATGTCTGGGCGATACAATTGTACTGATACTGAATCGTATAATGAGTAACATACATGTTTATGTGTATTAGGTTTAAATAAAATGTTATTTAGTTACATTGCATGATATCTTTAATGTAATTAAAGATAAACTCTTCTTGACAATGGTAAGCGTTTTTCAAAACCAAATGAAACCAAAATGAAACCACACTTTTCCATTGTTTGTCTATATAAATATATGCTAGACCGACGTTTATTGACTGTTGCACGTTGCATGTCATGGCGTTCCTAAAATGCGGGAAAAAAAAAAAACAGTTCAAGTTTTAAAAACGTATCTCTAGACCTTGTGGTTTTTATTCGACTGCACTGTGCGTCTAAACGGAAAAACACGTTCTTCGCAAACACCCCTTAAGAATATGGCATTGCCTTTGACCCTTAAGTCTTTACGATATTCTAGATGTGGCACCGATCCCTCAGACACAAGTCTGCTGGATCGTATTTTGCCCTATTTGTCATGTGTATGTCGTGAGTCATGTTAGAAAAGAACCTCACCTCTCCTCAACAAGCCGCACAATTTGAGGTATCATTCACGTCCACAAGCACCACTAATAACTGGTATTTTTTGTGCGACCTGCAGCCCACTTTCATTAAATGTGACACTTCTAGCACTTTTCTGACACTTGTAGCCTTCAAGCACAGTACAAGGGACGGCACCTTTTGCACAATACAGGTCACCCCTGATATCTATTATGCAGATGAAGAAAGCACCGAAGGGAGATGCACTTTATGACAGCCTTTGGCAGCTCCTTAATCAACACCTGCATGTGCCGCATTAGTAGCTTCTTTTCCCAAGGCGACGGGATCCAGCTGCACAGATAAAGGGTTTACGTTACAACACCCGTCTTTCCGGGCTTGCACTTCTAGACACGTCTGTTTCGGGTATGCGTGGGTTGGCTGTATTTTCCACTCAGTGAAACCTCAAGGATGTCGAAGTTTTACTGTGAAGCACGAGACTACAACCACAGGGTTAGTTAAGACAGTTGCACAAGGTCTCTTGGATCTTGCACAGTTGGCCGCTGTTTGAACGGCTTTTGCAGGGGGTGTTCCCGAGGTGTCAGGCAGGGCTCCATGCCAAACTTTAAATGCCAAGTGTCTTTAAATGGCAAATGTGCAATCTAACAAGGACGCCAGCTGTTCTTCACAAAGTAATGATATCCTGTAAGTAACATGCCTGTAAACATTGCTCCTAACTGAGGATCTGGGAGACCAACTTCCCAGAGCTGACATTTAACCAAAGAAGGTTGGAGCCGATTCTTGGAGCCGGCGGTCAGGAAATGCAGAGTGGTCATCTTCACACCTGTTTGGGACTGCAAGGATGCCTTGGCCTTTCTCGAAGCATGACATGCTAAATCATGTCATTTGCAGAGCAGGCCTTTAGAGGCCTCGAGCAGCAACATGTAACACAATTAGCTTCGAAAGCCTGTAATTAGACCACAGATCATTTGGCGAGGTTCTGTCAAGGTTCTTTTCTAGTCGAGGAGCAGGTTAGGTCATGACCAGTAAATGAGATGCAGCGATTATTAATTTCTAGGGTAATGTTTGTGGTGTTCTATGTGCATGCTAAAACGAGGCGGTTTTGGCCTGCAGAAGCATGTGTCATGTCATCACGCCTGTTAAAGGTCATATATGAGGGGGCTCAAACAGCGCTGTACTAGAAAGACAAGGAGAGACCGCACTTAGCTCAACCCACATAGGTGTGACACCAAAAAATCTCCCTGCCCTGATTGTTCAAACCATGCATTGTTAATTTAATGTCATGGGAACTGGGGTAACAAGGACAAAGCACACTGGATGTTCATGCACGCTCACTGATGAATAAATGCCATCTGAAATCTCCATTACAAGTCTGGTTTATACGAATTTGGTTCCATGATACAGAAAAACTCAGTTAATTCGCCATGGTGGTGGACCAGGGTCAAAGGTTAACCCTGATGTTGTGACTGGACAGCTGGAAAAGCATGAGAACCATCCATAACAGCTTGGTGTTGTCCAAAAGCAGTAGAGAAGGGCAGAAAGGAAAAACCATGATGGTATTAAAGGTCCATTCAGCCTCTACAGCTGCATAAATAAGATGAAATTTGAAACAGATCACCATTCTTCTCTTGCAGCTACTCAGGACACTAACAGACGTGGATGGAGAGCAACAAATTGCCTGTCAAGAAATCACATGAGGGTTTTCACTTTGTGTACTCACAAAGCATCCGTTCTGTAAAAATATACTGCAAAACTCCCATCATGCATTTCAGTCTTGTTTCACAAATTGGGATAGTATGTGTGAAGTAAATAGGGGCAAATAAATGCTCTCACAAGTGGGTGGGTGACAAAACATGTAAGCTAAATCAAATAAAACATGAATATTAATTGCGATTAGCCTCCTATGTCCCAAAATGTGTGGAAATGCATCTGAATGTACACAAATCACCATTTTTGTATCGATCACTATATTAAACTTCGCAATGTCAGTGTCACTTGACCTATCTCAGCTGTGCCCAGTCGAACCATGGAAAAGTGTTCATAACTCAACCTCAAGATCTGCAGTTTGTGGTCTAGGCCTGTGGCCACAGGCTCATCTCTGTTCCTCATTGCTAAGTTTCGTTTTAAATACACATCGCTAACATGCTCTAACTGCAGTTTTCTTCTCACCAGCTGGGTGTGGAGGCAGATGCAAAGCTAAGGCAATACATAAAAGGGTTGTCTGCTTCTGGGAAACTCATCTGACAGAAGAGTTTTAGCATTACTGGAAACCTAAAAGGTTAGCCCTCTAGCTTTGCTTGTGCAGCAGTTCTTACTATGATAGCAGTAGGACGTACATTTTTCTTGTGCTTGCATGCTCTTGGACTCAGCTTTTATCTCTGCACATCCTATTAATTGCCAGGGACAATTTCACATGAGTTTGGGAAAATGTATGTGAACTGCATGCTACTGTCAGATGCTAAAAGTGCTACAAGAACACAGACATCAATGACAGTGGTTGGCTGATAACATTTTGGCGGCACAGCTAACTCGATTCATTTTGAGTTATTTTATATCAGTTTCTGTTTTTATTATTGTTTTGAATTACAAGGAAAGTGGTTTCAGAGTAGATGAATCATTTGAGTCGGTGCTGAATGAGGAAATGAATCAAGTTCAAGTAGCTTTGAATGAAGTAGTGAAATGGAAATGTTAGTTGGTTGATACTGGTAAAAGGGGTATTGGTAAGACTGGATTTTAAGATTAGTTCACTGAAAGAGGTATGTGTGCTAATGATAACTAGCCTACCTGTAAATATCTTTACTGAGGGAAGACCATAAGGAACTTGGGGAATTGGTGGGTTTCCCTCTTTTGCCAACAAAAATTAAACAAGCTGTTTCTGGCACACCACAGAAGCAAACAGACATGTTATAAAAGGCTGTCATAAAAATGTTATCTTACACTATGTTTCATAAAACATAAACATATATACGTTTTGTTGTTGTATTGGTCTGATTTAGTTGATCTAAAATCAACGACATTTAGGTTATTTTTCGATTCAGTGTGCAGCTTTTCTAGCGCATGCATTCGCCCTAATGACAACCAGCCAATGAGAACGCGGAACACTAATGACGAGTCATAGCGATATAAGCATGCTAAAAATGTTGTGGATCCGCTCGCACGAATCCATCCTTAACAGGAACAGATTTCCGAAAACTACAGAACGGCAGAGAAGTAAACAACGATGTCCAACAATTTATTTGGTGAATATTTTTTTAAGCATTATGCACCTCAGGTGACAAGGTATTGTATGTTAATATCAATAAGCACTTTTTCGAAAGGCTCGGGTATGCAGCTATTGGCATAGGCCTGTGGGCCGCACATACTTTAATTTTAGACGGTAATGAAAGTTTATTGAACTTAAGACTAAAAGGTGATTCATGGTAATGATCAAAGCATGCTTATACATCTGAATATTTTTTGATTCGTGCATAAACTGAACCAGAAATATTTTAAATTTGCCTTGACATAGAAAAAGTGCAAAGTATTTCTTATTCACTTCACCACGAGTCTTTCTCAAAGTTTTAATTAGATTTTGAGTCCCATATTTTCAATTTGGTTTCGTGACTGTAAATGTAAACCCATGCATGCGTGTGCATTCTTCAATTTACTTGTAGCAATAAAAGCAGAGCTAAAAACACTTGATGAAATATAAAAAAGATGTTTTATAATTGTGTTTGGCATTGCACATTGCAGAGATCCAGAGGGAAGTCACCCACATACCATTTGTGAGATGACCCCACTCACTGGCAGGGATTTTAAATAGAGTAGTTGGAATTAGTGTGCGTGGTGTGTGCTAGTAATCTTCCTCATTTGAAAACCAATTTGAACTCCAGTGTTCATGCCTGTTGCTTTTATTTTTTTTTGCAGATTGCTTCCTCTTATGCTCTGAGATATCTTATTCTCAGTTCTTTGGGAAAGAGTGGAAGCTTTGAGCTGAAGACTTCTTCTTGAAACAGCATGTGTCTGCGCACCACTTGCCTACTGTACCAGCCAGTCCTGCATTCACCCTCAATCTGTCATCTCGTCTCAGCCTTTGGGAGGAGTACGAACTGCCTGACAGATGGGGGGAGCATTGGAGTCTCAGTCGCCGTCACTTCGCTCGATACGGCTCTGATCTGGCACCCCTGCAGTTGAGTGAACAGCAGACACATATAAATCTGTACGCTTTAAAGCTAGCTTTCATCAGGAAATGGCACTGTCGCTCCACCATACAGTACATAGATATACACCCAATGATTATAAACTAAAGACAGAAATTATGCATTGAGGTGCGCTACTATTACCATTTTATTTTATTTTAAATTTTTTTGCAAACAAACCCAAAAATTTAAATCAACGTGTGTTCTTGAAACCAAATTTCATTCCAAAAGTTATTCATTTTAGCTATTCAACCATATGAGGTATCCAACTGTTGCCAAATTAGCATATGCCTTTCCAACGTTATGTCAGTATTAGTGAATTTTTGATTATAAATAAACCTACATTTCATTCGGTACTGACATGTATTGATAAAGTTACTGAAAATTATTATACCAAATATTGTTGTACAATGCATTTTATGCTTATTAAGAGTATTGTGCTTTTAGCTTAACAGCATGCTAATATCGAAACATCATTTATTTTTGACACCTAAAGTAGTTATTTATTTAGAGAGGCCCAAAATCTCTGTCTTATGATAGCTTTGCATAGTAAGAGATATATAACATGCAAATTGCACATGGGATAAAGTAAATGAATCACACACGCACAAAAATATATATATTTTTTTTCAATTTATTACCTAAAAAAAGAAAATGTCCTATCACAAGTCACACTGAAATGTATTGCTTAAGAAAAAAATATATTTAGATATTTTCCTTTTTTTTTTAACTTGATTATTTCCATTATATTCCACATAAACAAAACAGGGCACAGCAAGGCCCTTTTTCTGCCTTCCGCCCACTTAAAAAAAAAAAGCACAAAGAAATACATAATTCACAGTTACCATTTTGGTTTCATAAATTAATACAGTCACACATGTGCTACACCGGTCTATAGCTAGAACATTGTAAATTGTTTTTTTTTCTTGACTCTTGTAATCAGTTTTTATTGGCTACAAGAAAGAACAGGCAACTTAAATGATGTGATCAGAACTCCAACAAACTATTAAAAAGGACCCCCGTTCCCTCCCTCCACCCTCTTTCAATTACCCTATCCTAAAACTCAGATCATCTCCTATGCTTTTTTTCAATTTTCACTTTTTTTTTAACTGTTTTACATATAGGTGAGGCACACACAGAGTATATTTCATACATATATAAAAATTAAATAATGATTTTCTTGGGGGAGAGGGAGAAATCGTCCATTAAAGTCATTTATCTGAGAAAAAGGGAAGTGCATGTTGTCAGTGTGTCCTTAAAGGACATCTCAATGGAGAGTTAGGGCACTTTGATGCTATAGAACTGCAGTTGAACCTTACTTTTTTTCAGTTAAATTTGTTGCTTCTTTGTAGGACAGCAGGGTTCAAGGGACGTAATCAAACAAACAACGGAACACACTGATGGAACCTGTTTGTACTCCAGGTTGTGACTTGTAACAATCAAAACCATAAAACAGACAATATTGTAAAAGAGCTCCTATTAATTGATAAAACCTGCATAAATGCGAATAATTTGTTCAGATTTTTTCCGTACACACTGAAGGGGCAAAACTTTAAGGCACTGAAGCCTTGACATAATAGAGCCTCTACCTCCTAAACACAAAAATTGCCCCCGAAAAATTTATGCTTTAACAAAAACACAGGACAAGAACATCCCTATGTTGTCCACCACTCTGCAAGTGTTTCGATAATGAACGTTAAGGCCACTTGAACAGAAGAAAAAAAAAGGAAAAGACAATGTTCCCCTTCAGGTAGGTAATCTCATTGCAAACTCAGTGAGTGCAACATGGATGTGGTTTAGGACATTTTTACATTTATTTCCAAGTAGTCATTGGGGTGAACGTCGGTTTCTAACATCCCTGTTAGTCCGCATCTGGACAAGGTCGATGGGAGTTTTGGGGTTTGCTTCGAGGATCCCTTTGATGTTGGGAGTAGAAAATGTTCCATTGTTCCTTAGTTAGTCCGGGAATGATCCATGTACAGTAGAATTCCAGTCCCGTTTTGGTTTGCGACTGATATGTAACATCACATTCCTAATTCGAAAATCCCAAGTACCTGGAGCAAATGTTTTTTCCCCCCATTTTCATTTTTTGACAAATTCATGCTTGTACATCTTTTCTTATCAGCACCAGTATCTCAGTATTGTTGTTATTATTATTATTATTATTATTATTTTATATAAAAAGGATCAGGATAATTCACACTTTTGCATGCAAAGAGAAGTCCCATATAGCAGCAGAACCATCTGATAGAATATGTCAGTTCGTCTACGTATGAGGCACTATCAAGAGTGTGAAGGCAGGGGATGTTTATGTTGGAATCTGCAAAGAGGTCTGGCCAATGGACAAATAAGCATTGGTAGTTTTGTTAAAACTGTATCAAAACTGTCAGCGTTTTTTGGGATAAAACCCTTGAATGGTGTTTTTTTTTTTTTTTTTTTTTTTGCCGAATGCATAAATGAGAGATTCCACTTTGGCAGAGCAAGCCATTATAATGCACAACTGTAAACTATTCCTCTGGCACCCCACCACTCTCTCTATTATACACATTTAGACAGTAACAGGAGAGATACAGTGTGTATTTAAATGATTTTATAAAATCAGATTCAATTCACAGCTTGACTCGAGTCTTGCTGAGCAACTGCTGTTTTACGTTTGGTTGGTTTGTTTGTTTTTCACGGAGGTAAAAAAAGAAAAGTCACTCTTTATATATTCTAAAAACAACTGACTTCACAAGCCTTGCGTCTTCAATCACATCAGCATATTTTCGTTTCGTTTCAGGTTTTACTTTCCTACTTGAACCTCTGACTCTACACTGAGCTGTTGAGAAAGCATTTTTTGTATTTTTTATATATATATATATATATATATATTTATTTACTAAACATGCACTGTGCCATCTCTTGGTTATGATATTGTCTTTTTTTAATCACAGGTGTGTGTGCAAATGAACCCCTCCTCGTCTACAAGATAAAAACCTGAATGCTTTGTGGGTAATGCTACATATTTTGTTTCATAAATCATTGTGATTCAAGAAAAAACAAAGAAGGTAACCCCCTTCAAATGATTCTTGAACTCTGAATGCCCATTTGTAATGAAAAAAGGAGGAAGTAGGATCAGTATCTGATTTTTGTTAGTTCATCGTGCCTGTATTTGGCCTGTATGGATCTTCCCCCGGGGTGAAAAGAAAAACAAAAAAAGGAAAGAAAAAGACAAATCCCATCACCGATGACGTCTGCTATGCTCATTTGTGTTTACTTCTTGAACGTTCTGAGTCCAAATTCTGTCTATTCATCAGTCCAATCCATATCCAAATTGAGTCTATTCCAAGATCATAGTCTATCAAGGACGTAAGTTATAAAAGTCTGTGAATCTTCCTTTGTGTAAAGTCTTTGTGGTCACATGATAGACGAGGAGTGAAGCCTACGAGATTCTGTGCATCGTCAGACACAGTCTTCGGAAATTCTCCTCTCTAAAATGTCAAAACCCAGTCTTCCTTGATGAGGATGGCGCAACTGTTGCTGCTTCAGGCCATGATGAATTCTGATTTCATATCAGCTTTGACATCGGGCTTCCACACAGAGTCCTCAAAGTCTAGGTCCAGGGAGCCTTCGCTAGACATACTGCTGTTACTGTTGCTCCGTCCAGCCTTGCGGTTGGGGAGCCAGTGATACGGGGCACGGGAGTCTCGCCGGGCCTTCCTGCGCAGACGCTTCTGCTGCATGAGCAGCTGCAATCGCTCTACTTTGCAGCGTGTGGCTCGGTTCTCTGTCTGACGCAGTCGGTCACCTGAGGAACCAAGAACGAAAAGCAAACACAGTTAGAGCTGAGCCTTGAATTTTTGGGTTCAGGTTAACTGTTACTGGTAGTTTAAGCTAAATAAAGATGCTAAGAATGTGCAAAATTAGATAGTTATATAATCAAAGTTTCATAGGGTTTGCCTAAATTAATAGCTGACCCCAACACAACAGACTAAAACAGAACGCAGGTGGATTATACAGCATTTTATAACTACAACACTTTTTGGACTCAAAAACATTGTGATACAACAGCCAAAGATGTTTATCTGAATGTGGCAGTACTTTCAGGGGTAAGCAACTTGGGGAAAAAGAAAAGGTTGTTGAATGACTAGTTGACCACTGACTCATCCCCAGCTGGCACACCAAGGCTTTCTTGCAAAGCTGGTTGACCAAAAAAGACAGAATATGCTTTTGAGCATCCAATGCTAATGACTAGCATTCAAACACAACATAAGGTGGTGACTATCTATGCTAACCTTTTCAGTGGGGAAAGGTTGGTGCAATACACATATTTGGTCTAGGACAGAATGATTCAGTGCTTTGGGTCCCGACTGCTGAATGTTATCAAAGGCCGGGCGCTGGATAAATAAACTCAAATCTGAGTGGTGATGCTGATGTTCTGAAAAGGGCATGCTGCGATTACCCCCACTCCATTGCTCTCTCTATGTCTCTTTAAATCGGTACAGAAAAAAACACTCTCCACTGCTGTCTCGTTTCAGAAGAGAACATCCAAGTATGTGGCAAAAAGTCCTCTCTTCCCTTATCAGAAATGGTTCAAAACGCCCTAGCAGGCGTGCCCTTGAGATACGCAAAAGGGAGAAGTGCATTCTCACAAAGGAACCCACACTCCCGTGAGGAGACCGACGCCCATGCGTGCATGCGCACAAGCATTCCCAAGTGATACAATCTCAACTTTGTTTTTCTTTAACAGGAAGCAAATACCTTGCACTTTCTAATCTCACAAACAATGCTAAGGTTTTAGTGGCTAATGCGCCAATTAAGGGGAAAAAACACAAGGGGGTTTTCCACTCCACAGCTCAACCCTAAACCTTAGATTTATAAATATATTCAAGAGAATGGAAGAGAAAAAGAAACCACAATCTATTAGCCAGCTCCATTAGGAACTATCCCAGAATTAAATAATAAAATAGCCAGCTAGAATGTCAATAATCCCGAGCATAGACTATCTTTCATCACGTGTGCCCCACCACACATACACACACAGCAACAGCAGCAGTAGCTTTTAACATGGATCGATGGCAAATTAAAAAGACCTATTGATTAAACCTTAGCTCTAGCGCAGCAATCCATCTCCAGGCGGGGACACTGCTATTGGCTTTCAATAGAAAATGCAAGCGAATGGAAATTGTAAGCGAAGTAAGTCGGGCCCTTCTTTCCCTCTTTCTTTTCCTGGCCTGAGCTCATTGAACGAGTAATCACCCACCCAACCCCCCAGTACTAAGACATCCACCCCCATATGCACACAAAGTTCACCCCTCCCCATTGCCTCTGGAGAGAAAGACAAACAAGGAGGTAGAAAGAGAGAGAGAGAGAGAACTATATGCTCTGGAATTCCACCCAGAATGCAAAAGAAAAAGACAGCAGATGCATATTCTCGTTCGCTAATCAATTTCATCCACCTCTCCATATCAAACTGAAATCGGTTTTTCGTGTGGGCTCAGTTTCCCAGTTTACTTAATACCTTTCCAGTGTGGGCGGGTTTGAGCCGTCTAGGAAGGATTTGTGCTATAAATGTAAGTGGTAGTTTTAATAATTTGGATATTCGTATAGAAAGAACAGGCTGTACAAACATCAACAGCAGAGACATGCCAAATAGTTCCTTCCTAACCTGGTTAGACAAATGAGATGTGGAGCTTGCTCTGGCATTTTAGCAAGATTAGAGAGGTTCTGGTCTAATAGGACTTTATGGGGTATGAAGGTCTGCACAAGCTCAACAGATACACCATTCAGAAAGGGTCTACGCTAATGCTTCTCTCTTTCATCTGCCCTCTCAAAGAGTCTCCCTGCAACTCTAGGCCTCAAAAGTAGGGCAGCAACCTCACCTTGCAGCCTGTCAGCTCTTCTGTGCATACCAACTGTGGCTGGTTAAAAAAAAAAAAAAAAAAAAAAAACACTTGCTACATAAGGTTGCGGTGCCCCAGGGGACTTAACTACAGAAATCTGGGAGAATAAGAGCAGTGGAGCTCATTAACAACACTGGGCACGCCATGCCACTGTCAAGGTATTGTATGAAGCTCACAATGGTCTAAAAGACATTAAGGCAGACCCTTGGCTACTAAGCCAAGTTCCTTTTTGTTCTTTGTGAGAATTTGTGGCCCCTGCCAATGTTCTTTCCCACACGGTTGCCCTTCCAATCCAGATCCACGGACACTGTAAAAACACATCACATCTACTCTGGCACAGCTTGGGGGCTGTGCTGCAAGGAAAAACAAACTTAACCTGAATAATTCGAACAACCCCCGCATCATTATCAGGATAAACATGGCTGCCTGAGGGGGAGACTCAATGCACCCATTTAGAAGCTTATTATTAGGCTATGGCGTGGCTGGCCGGCCTAAAGCCATCCCAACAGATCCACCTGGCTGTGGTGGGGGGCTGGGATACATCAAGAACAAAGGCAGAAACAGCAAGGCAAAAGCTCTCCTTTCTCTGTCCCTTGCTTCCAAGACCCCTCCCTGCGTTAAGGTTTGGACACATACACATACAGGGGGTGGATGGACAAGAACAGAGAGTTATTTTTCTGCTGGCGACGATTGCAAGTGAACATCATGGACCGAAAAAGCCCCTCCCTCTAGCATTTGCCCTCTCTACCCTTCCCTTCCTCGCCCATCCTCCTTCGCCCCTACGCCAATGATGCATTGTTTCAGAGCGAGCTGTGTGTGCTGCAGTGTCCTCACAGCACACTCGACATTCTCAGGCCTGCTGCTCAAATTAGGGGGGCTGGGGCAAAAAAGACTCGTGACGAGCTCCCCGAGCCTCAGGGGAAAGGAGTGGGGGGAGGCAAGGACAAAACAACCCCAACCCCGCCTCCTGCCGCACAGCTGTTAGGGCCCGCACATGAGATATACACCTGGCTTTCCTTTCTAACCCCCTCCCCCAGCCCCCGCATCCACCCACACCCCTCCTCCTTGATACGGCCTCATGACGGAGGCCTCAGAGGAACATAGAAAAAGAGAGAGAGGCAAACGAGAACAAGCTAAGAGGGTGTGAGAGATTACACCATAAAATCCCCCTGGAATCTAAAAAGTAGCAGTATACTGGTGAACAAAAGATGGGATGTTGCACTTGGCTCATGTTTTTGAAGGGAGTGATCTGATGTAGCAGAATGTATTGATCCCCTCATAGAGGGAGAAAGATTCAGACTGAGTGCTGATGGCCACGTGAGGGGGAAAATGGAAAGGAGGAGGATTAAGAATGAGGAGAGCGAGTGCAATGGAGGGAGGATTTTTACCCAATCGATGAGGCTGTTGGCCTGTCTGCAGGTATTAGGTCAGTTGAGCAGGGTTTCATGGTAAAAATTAAGCCTAACTCAAAGTGTAGGCCCACACTACTGTGATCAGGCAGTCTCTGCAAGCTTCCCTTTTGCCATTGATCCATTAAAGATCAGCTTAATTAACACTTGTCTTTGACTTGTTTGTTTGTTTGCCTTGATAAGTCCTGTGATCTTTCCGAGTCTGGGAGCTGAAATCACTCTGCATCAAGAGATGCCTTGGCAGCGGAGGAGGGAGTCACACAAAAATTATGTCACCGAGTGTCAGACATCAAACTTTGGCATCTAATACTTATTTTTCATCCATATTCATTAATTTACCAGAAATGTATTTAAAATGCAATTCACACATACTGTAAGTTACATACCCCTTCTCTATGATGAACATGTTGTTAATTTTGGTATTAAAAAGTATTCCAAAATGTTTTGGAGGCATATTAAAAAGAAGAAACTGTCCCAAACTTTCCTGATATCAAAATACAAACAAAAGCATTTTTTTTACATTTTAAATTTGTAATAATAAAATAATAGTAAGTATTAAAAATATTGATACTTCCTAGAACTAAAATGTTATTCAATATTGCAACACACTTAACTGCTATTAATTTGAAAAACATTTGCCCACAAAAATAATGTAGCGTGACCAAAATGCAGAAAACAAATAAGTAAATTGTCATTAAATTGAAACTTAGATAGATAGATAGATAGATGTTCCTAAGAACATGAAGTGTTTTGAACCAGATTAAAAAAAAAGAGAAAGATTCCTATCATCTATAGCCATTTATAGTACTTTCTCCCTTAAATCAAAACCACCCAGGATCTTCAAACAGAGTGACTTGCTTTGCTCCCCAAGAAAACACACTTTATAGTTCTCAAGCCTCTGCAGTTCTCCTGTTTAGATGTACTCTGATCAGTAGGTGCTCCTGTTCTATGAGCCAGCTGTAGCTAACTCCCAAAGAGCTGGGATAGATGCCAGTGTTGCCTCTGGGTTGGGAGGATCTCAGAGTGGGTGCACAGCACAGGACAGGCATTGTGTTCAGCCATCTGCACCCCTAGCAAGAACTAAACCAGGGGAGCGGTCAAACCCTGACATCTCCATTGCATTTCTGATACGATGGCATCAATGACCCTGCAGGGAGCTGTGGTCTCAAATGACCACATTTGCATACTAGGAGCAATAAAATGCATCGGATATGGCTTGCCCCCGCCTGATGAGCAGCTAAGGATAGTTGGCCTGGGGGGTTTCTTACACGCTTGTTGGCAGTGAGCAAGGAGGGGGAATTAATTATTTAACCCCCGGTCGAGCTGGGCAGATTTGAGCACCGTAGTGACAAGGTGAAAGCCCTGGGGCACTTGATCAAGTAATCTGCACAAAAGCAAAACTGTCTCTTTTGGGCGAGGAAAAGAACTTGGCAGTGTTTAAGCACCAGGAAGGCCAGGACAAAGAGAACTGAGATCTTGACATTTCACATCGCCGCAGTATGTACACACCAGCCGCGAGGGTTTGCTGTCGGTCAGATTAAATGATCGAAGGGAGGAATTTGAGCACCCTTCCTTGTTCTTTCTTTCTCACTCTGCTAAAATAAAGCTCCACCCTGATGCTCTTGCACAGCCCAAACTAAACTAACCTGAGCTGACAGATGCAGAATGTTGAGGGGAGAAAGCATTCCTGCACTATTCTCCCCCTCCCAGTTTCAGACCTGCCACCCCCCCCACCCCCTCTATAGAAGGCAAGCCTGATGAACTATTGTAGTTTGAAGTATTTGAGCACACTAGGGCAAACAAAGGGGTTGCCTGCAGTGGGCAAAAGGAGCTAAGAGACCCTGTGAACACAGGAATTTATGTCAAGAATGGCGACCCTCTTCGTACATACAGCTCTTCATCCCCTATCTCCTTGCCAAACTATGTATATACATATTATTTGGTTTCCCAACAAGGCCCATCGCTCAGCATGAAATTAATTTGCTGAATGCAGAATAAACTGTATATTCCTGCCCTCAAACCTGCCAATCTAAAGCATGATCTACAGGAAATGCTGTATGGCATTGGAGGTAATTTGTGAATTAACACAGACTTATAGTCTAAATAAAACAACAACTGTTACTTACTGTTATTACGCTTCTATACAAAGAAGCAATTTATTATGTTTGTTATAGATTGTGTGACATCACGTGCACTACCGCCAGTGGCAATAGATTAACGCAGTGATCTGGTTGTCACGGCGTCCGTCACAGCCATAGATATCGGGTTCATTTGGTCTGTAATCACGTCATGTAGACAGCTGCTAAAAGTATGTGACATTTCAAAGGGGTCATGAAAGTCACTGAGGTGTCTGTCCCATGTAAGCAAGTTGGTTACCAGGTGGCAAAGGATAAAGGTCTTAAAGAACTCAAGAGTATTATCTTGCGATCTCACACTTAATCTTACACTACACTATTGGTACACAAACATGTTGACAAGTAAGGTGGTTTTGTCCAGAAAATAGCCATAGCACCCTTCCCTTCTTTCCATCTTGCCCTAGAGGAAGCGTCAATTAATCAGTAGCAGTCGCTGGCCGGAAATAAACAACATTTTTATGAATGGACTCTTGGTATTTTCCCTCCGCCCTCCTCTTGCTGACTTTCAAACACAATGAGCATTCTCTTGGAGCTCATATTTCTTGCGTAAATCTCTATTTAAAGGCTGCTAGGAAAACAAGTGTCCATTGACTAGCCCTGGCCCTGACTGCTGGGATGTTTTTTTCAAGCAAGAGTGGAACCAATAAGATGGCCTATTTACTTTCAATGTGGGGGAAGTATAAAGACCAATGACAGCGCATTATGTAAGCAGAAGAGGGGTTATCACACAGGAAAAATATGTATCACCACAAAAAACGTGTAGGATTCCCTACCCTTTGTAAAAATCGAGTGACCGAAGTTATTCCACCCCGGTAGTTGATGATATGTTTTCATATTGTACGGTGTAAGCTTGGTATGCTTTTAATCTAGTCTAGATTGATAACAGGCCTGCGCTTTGAACAGCACTAGGATGATATTTCTTCATTATCTCTGTACTCTCCAACAGTGGTGTTTCATGACAGAGCTGTTCAATTTCCTCCTCAGCGCTGAAGCGAGCTGCCCCAGATAATCAGTTTTTACCAGACAGAGCGGGGTACCTGCCACACGTCTGTGAGTGCTATCTTGCTTCGTTATCTCTCTCGCTCTGGCTCTCTGCCTCTTTCCTCTTGGTAACAGAGTAGTCCACCCCCATTCTTTGCCTCTCAGAGGAAAGAGGACACCGTCAGCACAGAGACAAAGCCAGGCATGCTGTGGCTGGTGGAGCATGACTTCCAGGGCCTGAAAGAACAAGCCTAGTTCTTCCTCCCCCTCTCTAACATCTTCACTTTTCTTATCCTTGCACCATTGTCTTTAACCTTCTGAAAATACGCAAACACCGCCTTGGATATGAATTTTTAAACTCCAGGCAAGATCCTAAATACTACTGGCTAAAGTAAATGCTCTAGGAAATGCATATCTGCATAATTTCTGGCAAATGTAAAAAAAATTACCAGGAGGCTTGCACATGCGGATCTGGCTCTGGCACTGCACCAGTGGGTGGAGGGTGGGCTGGGTCTCAGAGGGCACTGTAGTAGGTAGGCCACTTAGTCCGGCGATGTGGGGAGGTGAAGGCGGTGGTGACGGTGTTGGTGAGCTGGAGCTGTTGCACTGGGACTGGTAACGGAGCTGCGTGAGCGACGGTGGCATGCCCTGGTAATGCCGGGTGGCACTTAAAAGGTCATTCAAGATTTGAAGGATGGTGCCAATGTCTCGCCTTGGACGTCCAGTGCTGTCCTGACAGTTGGGATGCAAAGTGCCTTAGGAAAGAAAAAAAAACAGTATAGAAATTAGATATAAATTACAGATATATTACTATTGTAGATATATCATAGTCGTATACAGAATTGTCAAATATTAAACTCATTGAGAAGTTGTACCTGAAAATGTCCCAGAAAAGACTCCAGGTGCATGGTTCACAAAACTTTCGATGATAGCCCCAGGCTTGCGGGATCGCGAAGGAGTGTTACAATTGCCAGGCGTCTTTGCTGGGCAGTTGGCCTGTGCAAGACATGGGCCAGTGGTCAACTGCAAGTATAGTTTGCACATTTTACTAGTCTAATTGGTTAATGTAATTTATTATCATTATTATACAAAATGACTGAATTGGATAAGATAAGGTAGGACAAACAGTGACTAACCTCTGGACAGGAAGCTGCAGGGCTAGGGCTGCTTGGAGAGGTGGGACAGGCTGAAGATGGCTGCTGGGAGTGAAGAAAACTTCCAGGGAGTTGAGAGGGGTGCAGTGGAGGGCTACAGTGCCCTGAGGCTGAGGTGGGGTACATGGGAGGAACGGATGGGATAGAGGGGGAAGGTGGAAAGGCCGCTGAGTTAGATGGGAGCATTGTGTTTGTATGATGAGGATGCGGGTGTGGGTGATGTGGGAGAGGGTTGTGTGAAACCCTTGCCATCCCAGAAGCAGAGGCTGAAGCTGGATGAGACTGTCCTGTCATGCCCTCTGAACTCCCACGTGATATGAGATGCCGATGCTGTAACTGTGGGCCGCCCGAGTGCTGCGCTGCCAACTGCAGTTGGACAAACATCATATGATCGCCTACTCGCAGAGCCAGGGTCAAAGGAGACCGGCCAGACAGGAAGTCACTGACCTGTGAACAGGAAATGAAGAGGGGATGGCTTTAGTAATTCCCTTTGCACTGCTCTAAACTGGAAGAGAATTTGGCAACATGACTGAATGCCTTTTTATGAATAAGCAGAAGTATACAAAAATCACACACACAAAACACTCTACCATTCAGCACACCCACGAAACTGTAACTTCTGTCTGGCCCTAGGCCTGTAAAATCAGCCATAGAAACAGGATGCAGACCCACTCGCTACACAGTCACATAATAGCTAATTGTTTGAAAGGCTGAACCGGAAAGGCTTGCCCATTTTAGGAGTGCCCAGAATGGAAGTTAAGCCAAGGGGCTCTCCAACCCCTGGAAAACAAGCTGAGAAATACAGAATGCTTTTCTTGACTTTGCTCTCCAAACATTTAAAAAAAAACTCTGCCTTGTTCGATTTAAACCGAGACTTTCTTTGTTGTATCTGCCACATTCTGAGGATGTTTTAACAGTAGCATAAAACAATAAATGTTTAATGATGCAGTATGACTATAATACATAAGCATAGAAGAACCAAATGTCCCAGCTTGTGTTGGCTGATCTGTTGTTTCAAACCTGTTTGTTTGAAACACCGGGGCCTATCCTCCATCATTTCTTTCTCTAGATCTCTTGCTGATCTATTTTTCCATCAAGCAGCCACTCTTGCAGTTGAGTGACCTTTACTGTTCTGTGCATTTAACTGACCAGAAGAGCCAGTTATAGACACTCTTTTTCCATCTTTAGTAGAGTTGAAGTTAAAAATAAAAGTTCAGCATGACTAAGAACTGATAAAAATACATAGAATACTCTACATTGTTGGTAAACCCTGTTTAAAGGTCAATTTTGAAATTGGTGGCTTACCCCGGAGGGAGGGTGGATCCCACCCCTGAATGACAGCTGTCTTGGAAGTTGATTTGCATCTAATGCTCAATTCAGATTCCAACAAAAGGTCCCTGTAATTACTCGGCGGCCATTATCTTATAGCGGAGCAACTAGGACAAACATCCAAGCACGATTAATTAAACATTTTTGGGCCTGCAAATCGTCAAGTAAAGCATGCCAGACCCCACATTAGCCTTGCAGATCAGTCATCATCAAGACCAAGCATCTCACTGACTCACTCAAAGCCCTCATAATGTCATAAAGACTCATCCCACATAATGAGAGAGTGCGTGAACCCCCACAACCAGTAAAAGTGCCTCTGAAAGGCGAGGACGTGGTCTGCAGAGACATTCCCCACAGCAGCCGTCAGTTTGAGTCACACAGACCTTTGTCAATACATCGGCCAGCCTACACTCTGCTAGTGCAATAAGCGAATGACCACAAAGACAAAGACACAGTGGGTTTACAGATCTGCAGTCTTCACTTACACCGCATCTAAGGAATGTGTGCAAGTATACATTGAACAATGCTTCGGTGTTGTTTAAGGGTTCTTGACTTGGCTGAAGCCACAAAGATATATTAACAGACCATTTTTGAAAGTCTTGGTGCTTTTGGAAGAAAGCCCATATTTAGTTATCCTCAGAAATCTGCATATAATAAAGCGTTTCAGAAGACTTATGGCCAGAAATTCCACACTTTACCTAGCACAGCTATATAGAATCTGTCAGGTGTATGGAGCCTGAAGTGTCAACATGTAGTCTATATCACCTAAAATGGGCAAGGTACTCAAAAGAGACCGCAAGCATACGTCTGCACAGGTCTCTTTGTTCTTAAGGCCACTGACTCACTTTCTCTTCAAGGCACAGATCAAGTTCTATAACAGAGCGCTCTTGACACTTGCTTGGAAATTCTTTTGAAGCCAGAAGCCTACCTGGATCCACCCTTTCTTCAGTCACTGCATGAAAAACAAATAAACTACTTATATATTGTATTCTCTACAAAACAGCAGCACATGAAATGTGCAGGCACAAAAAGTTTTCAGCAGAACTAGAATGGCACTAATTACATTATTTGCAGCCTTTTTCATGTATACAACATTTAGGATAATATGCTAACAAGAAGAATGAAGTACAATGCAAATTCATTACAAATTCTGCGAAGGTAAAGTGTCCATTCTGTCAGGTCACCCTGCAAATTTAACCCTAAAATGAGTGCAGAAAATGCGGGAATCTGCCAGTTTTGTTTAGGCTGATAAAAAGTCAACAAAGGCAGATATGTAGATCTATGGGAATAAAGTTATCATGTTGAAGAACTATATACTTGGCTAAGCCAACATTGGTTCACCTGCAACAGACTAGTGCTACTCTTCCTTTATTCTTTACACTTCATCCATTTTGATTTGTTGGGGAGGCATTTTGCTCTGCAGTGGGCTGCAGTTGCTATGCAGTGAAGAGCGAGTGAAGGAGAGAGAAAGAAAACATGATAAAGGGAGACAGGGGAGGAGGGCTGGGGGAGAAACCTTGTAGCGAGTGCAAGAGGGTGGAGGGGTGTGAGGATGCCAGTAGATGCTGATGAAATATTCAGTGAGAGTACGCCTCTAGCTCCTTCCGTTTTTTTCCCCCCTCCCTTCCAACTCTATAGCTGACAGTTTTATTTATTGGGGTCCCTGCGGTTCAAGGAACTCATTTGCAGGCGGTTTCTTCTGTAACACAGGAGATGCGGGGCAGGAGCTCGGAACAGCACCAGACTGACGTTCATCCACAGCCTGAAGACACGCATCTTTGAGGGGTCAAGTAAGAAAACAGGTTCTTTTGATACCAAGCATGACTAAAAGACTACTGGTCACCTATCAAAGGCCCCAGCAAACACGTAAAGTTCAAAACAAGCTTATTAACCATCAACATCGACTGGTGGGTTTTGAACGCACTTAGGGGGGCCATCAATATGGTCCTTGCAAAGGGGCATGAAGGGTGTGGATGCAATAACAAGCTCCTTTACAATAATCAATTACTTGCATCTTTCTTCAAACCCTGAAGAAAAGACTACCTTCAAAGATCTCACTCGAGGGGTTTGACCTACTCAAGGTCTACAGAGATTGAATGGTGAGGATTCAGCGGGTAAAGACTGAATTCGATCAGTCAGAACTTGCAAGGAGCCTCTTTCCATCATGTCTGTTGACCAAAACTCAATACTTAATGGGACAGTTCATCCAAAAATGAAAATGTTGTCATCATTAATGTCAATCCAAACCTATATGGCTTCTTTCTTCTTCTGTGGAGAACAAAAGATTAGACTTCATATATATATATATATATTGAAGGAGAGAGATTGAGTCAAAACGGACATGTTGCACTTGCAACAGGATTCAAAATATCTCCAATCATGGGATTCAGCACTAATTCATGACTGTAGGGAAATGTCACAGAATAAAGAAATACTAAGAAGGACAAATATAAGGAATAGTGCTAAAAAAATGTGTTTAACCCTACTTAAAAAAGCTGGTGGCTTGGTTATCGGCTAATGAGTGGTTCTCCACAACCCCCCTCCCTCCTTCCTTTTCAGTTCAGTCACGAAACCGAGCACTTCAATCACAAAGGCGGATGGGAAACAGGAACAGTCACAAATCCGAGTGATTGCCCATGTCAACATAGTCCCTCTTGTATTGGGAGTGCTCTCCGTACAAACACGCATAGGCATGGGCCTGTTCGCTGATCAGAGAAATGCAAACTAACAGCTGTTCCCATAACACATTAACACCCGCTTCTTCTATTTGAAATATCTGTAAAATAAAAAAAATGAATTGTAGATATGGCACAAAAGCCATCAGCATCCTGCAGCCTTGCCACTCAGCATGACGTGTGATCCCACCGCTTCTATTTTCGTCCTCAGTCTATACCTGGGATTCTGACTCATCACTGTCCTTCCCGGTAATCACAGACCCTCGTCAAGGGTGACGTCACTATGGCCATCTCTCAGACTTCGTTACTCTCCTTCCCTTGCTCCCTCTGGGAAGGGGGTCGGGTGGGTGGAAATGACAAGGGGTGACTGAGAGATGACTCGCTCTATATTGTTGGATCTCATTTTTGCATCTGTCCATTTGCAGACACAATGACAGGCGCCCCGGTCCCATTCTACAGTGGGTAGGTGGGTGTCTGGAGGGTGGAGAGTTATGACAGAAAAACATCTCTAGTGTGTAGCACTGAGACTAGGGAAAAGGTGCTTGCTTGTGGAAACAAACCGCTATGTTATCTATCCCCCAAGGACATAGCGAGCAATCTACCTGCCTTTAGAGGCGGGTTAGAACAGAAACCGCTAATTAACAAACTCTGCCGCCTGAAGAATCAGACACCAGTCATTATTTCTACTTGATGGGCAGAGTTACCAGCAACAAAGTGCCGTTTGAATGCAAAAGTGGCGTTTTAATGTTCAAGAGGACAGCTGATCTATCAAGTGGAGTGCAGAAACTGGGCTATATTTTCCCTTGGAACTAAGAAACTGCTTGATGTCATTTCATTCTTCCTCTTTAGCGGCAGAGAGGGTAAAACTGGAGACTATGGAGAGACACGCGAAACCACAGCAGCTTTAAATTATAGGCCAGAAAAAGCTGTTAGGCCAGAGTAACAAGGGAAAAATGTCATTCCAATAATTGCAAGCCTTCCCTTTCCATAAAACAGTCTGGTTACGAGGCGTATGAGATAGATATTTCCCTGGAAGCAAGCGCCGTAGCACTTGGAATTCTGCTGTGCTTATGTGGTCGTCCCCTGTAACTACAAACCCAACCTTATCTAGCAAGACGAGTAGGTATTGTTGAGCGCAGATCACTTTTTACATTCGTTCTGGTGGCACGATTGTGTTGACTAATTTCAATTCTGAGAGAACGATATGTCTCACATTTGACAATGTTACTGACTCAGTTCATGCCTGTAACCATGAAGCTACAAAAAGGACACGAATGATGACTAAAAATGATGATTTCTAAAAAGGGGCCGTTTCATAAGCAGCCAGATGACACACAGTTAGATGCCTACAAATTGTAAATTAGAACAGAGAAGAAGCACAAGTAACGTTTGCATGGTACTGCAAAAGGTTTTTTGATGAGAAAGGCCAAACGCAGTCACTCTTCAAAGGTTGGCACTGCAGAAAGCGTGTTGAAAGATAAAAGCGGTGCACTCCCCTGTCTACCCTTCCCCCTCTTACGCACACAACCACACTCCTCTGTCGTCATTACAGATAGGCCCTTTCCTCTCCTACACGAATGCGGCATAATCATAGTTGGACATAAAATAGTAGTTGCAGAGTTTCTTGCACATGAAAGGTGGCATCTCAATGAAGTGGCTTCAAGGTGGGGATTGCCTTGGCTCACAGATGTTGCCTAGAAACTGGAAGGTGCTTCTTAAAATATGCGTAGTAAGTGTGTGGAGGTCCTCAAGTTAAAAGCTTAGGAGGGCATCATCTGTATCCCATTACCTTATGTGTCAGTGCAACCTCTTGCCAAGTAGAGAGTTCAAAAACCTACAAATGGTCCTTTAAAAAAAGAGCCAACTTCGGGTGTCCACTCTTGCCCTGGCAATTAGGTTAAGTGTACGCGCAACTGTCCAATGTAATGGGCCACTGTGTAATTCACTCTACTGGGATGACCTTATTAGAGTGAAACCTTACCTGTGTTTCCGTCAAACTCTCCAGCGCCTGCATTACTGACTGCTCAGGTCTTGATGCTTGAGACTTTGAGAAGAGAGAAACGACAGGGTAAATATGTGTGACAAAAAGAGTTGGCCAAGTACAGCACCTGTAATGAAAGCCATGCTATTTTTACCATTAGGCCTGCTTCAACTGTTGGAACTAGCGTTAACTTGCTCCCATCCGTTATTCCCAAATCTTGAAGCTTTCCTGAACTCAGGCGTCTAGAAAAAAAACAAGATGATGATGTTAGACTTCAAATCTCAAGATGCAAAAATTTCCAAAACAGATCTGTTTATGACTTACTGCCAAAAATACAAAATACATTTGAGACCCGTTCCAAAATATCTTTTTTTTTTTTTTTTCACAGAAAGAGGTCTTAAATGTTTGGAACAACACAAGGGTGAGAATCTTCATTTTTGAGTGAACTCTCTCTTTAATTATACACAAAACCACCATGGAAATAATATTTTGGCCAAGTTATGATTTTTTAAAAATAAATATTACATATTTGAAAATACATATTTAGACAAGTATATGAAAAAAAGTAAAACAATTCTAGGCTACTACATTTGTAGCCTACACCAGCAGACCAAAAACCACAGCATATGTAAATCAGCATGTTTAATCCAAAAACACCCCCGCATGAATCAAAATGTTTCAAACACAGTCCAAATGTATTTTTAACCCACAAATCTCTTAAAATATCTGTCCTAGTGGCATAAATGTGTACACATGTGCTCGGGCTAAATGTCACCACCTCCTGCTGAACAAAGGGACTGAGCACTTGGCCTGGAGGCAGCTAAACCAAACAGAAGAGATTAAGCGACTCTCTTCATTTTAAAAGGATGAAGTAATTTGGAGGTGATTACTTGTGAGGGCTTTTCAATCGGACCAATTCAAAGCACAAACAATGCAACTGTTAGGGTCATTTGCAAGTGACAAAAGAGCTTCTCTCTCACCACCCAGCTCCCACCACCCAAGTGCAATTGTTAGGCAATGTGCAAACTGCGCTGAAACTAACATTCCCCTTTTTCTCTTAACGTTCGCTCAGAATATTCTAACACAGTGCAACTAGGAATTCTTTATTCCCCGGCATCCAGTTTAAAATGACAATTACTAACGCCATGCATATTCTAATCAAGCAAAGCAACCAGTTTAATCAAGAGATTAGGAAATTCTATTTATATGCATGTACTGCTGTCAGTTGCGCACACCTATGGGTCCATTATAAAGCCATTAAACTGTCATTGCTTGCATAATGTTTTGAGCTAGCACTTCAGTTTCAGGTGTGATGCCGGTTTCTGCACCTTGCACATGGCCTATATTAAACTGACTTCCACAGCACACTGTCAACAGCATAGCTCAGTTTCACTTCTCTGTTGAAGAGGCTGTGGACTGCCACAGCAAAAATATCATGGTAGACATTGTAACATGGACTGCAATGTTGTTATGTATTAAAAACATGACCCAGGGCTCCATGATGCAGGTGTACATGGCAAGCCATTAAAATATATATTCATTCATATGTATATTTTGTACTAGTTACTGACTTCCTTTCTTTGTCATAAATACTACAACTTGAATACTCCGGTAGCGACTACTATCTATTCCGTTAAGTCAACAACTGCTTATTCCTAGCATACTAGTGCTTACTGTTTTGCTAGTAGTCAATATCCCAATAATGGTAACCAGAACAGATAATAGTGACTATCTGATCTGGTTCAATGCTACTATACATTCAGTACTACAACCTAATAAAGAATTAATCTGGAAAAGCTACTAGTAACAACTAGTCAGAACTGAATACTATATAAATATATAGACTAGTTAAGGAATATGTTTGTGACATTTATTGAATTATTACAAGTGATACTTACAGTATGTAATGTTTTCTCATTTAGATTTTTCGTGAAATGGAAGATACGGTCATTACTGGATTAAGTACTAGTAATAAAAACAAGCACTCATAGCCAAAAAAAAAATAAGACAGCTAGTTAGTTTAAATGAATAAATGTTTAAACGGCTTGCCATCATAGGCGGCTTAAAATCTCCATTCGGAAGCCCAGCCAAAACCCACCTTTTGACCTGCTCTTAACCACTGTTAAAAATAACTAACCGTGCAGTCTAACAGTAACACATCAGACTACTACTCACGTTTCTTTGTGTAGCAGAGCGAGTCTTTCTTTGGGTACTTTTAGTCTTTGAGAGAGTCTTCGCTTTAGCCCTTCCACGGTCTCTTCTGCGGGCAGGGAGAGCTCAAAGCGTGTGCCGGTGGTGGAGTGGATGTACAAATTCATGGGGGGCTCGCCGGAGACGCTCTCGCAGGACGGCGCAGCTCCGCGACTGCTGCAGCTCCGGGCGCTCGGATGCTGGTCCATTCGATAGCCTACGATAGAGGAGACAGGGTCGATGGAAGCGGAGGGATAGGGCTGGATTTCTCTATCTGTAAAAGCTCTTGGAAAATATTCCCAATGATTATTCCCGTTTGTGGATCGATCCCGCGGTGATCCTAATAGCTTCTTTTAAAGCAGTATTTAATTCTATCTTTTCGATAGTGTATTAAAATGCATATTCTGTAATTGTAGTCCTTTATCGTTGACAGTGTACTGCAAAACCAGTGCGACCTTTTTTACTCCCCACTTTTTTTTTTTTTAAAGCGCAACCCTCATAGCGAAGAGAAGCTCCAGTGAAACACGCATAATAATGCCCGTTGTTTCACCGTATCTCGCTTCCACTGTGCTGCTTTGGTCACACCCACAAAGGCTCTGCCCAATCACATAAGGCGCAAGCAATGACGTCATATGTGTAGCCAATGGAGATATGTGCTGCTCACCCACGTGGAGCGCAAACCCCGCCTGTTTTCTCTCCGCCACAGCGCGTTCCTCATTGAGGACAAATCCAATCTGAGTGGGCGAGGAGCTCCAGTCCTGGAGTTCCAGCCCACTCGTACCATTTCCACACCATTCATGAGGCAAACTGTCAAAAGTAACAACTCACCCAATATAACCTAGAATGTTTAAAATAGCAACACTGAACGCCGTTTACAAAATACAACAAATTGTCTTTTACATATAGCCAAGAATAATAACCAATACGTGCACATTTGTAGCCCACTGTGTTTATAACGTTTTCTTCCATTGAACAATTTGTTTTAGCATTTCTGTGATAGTCACACTGATTTAACACACTGATATATGGATTATTCTTATTTTTTCATTTATTCTTATTTTTTTTTGTTTGTTTGTTTCTGTGACAAAATTTGCTAACAGGTTAGGTAGCAATTAACTTGTGAATGTATGTAGGCTATACATATAGTAGACTATGTGTTAATAATAATAATAATAATGTCTCCCAAAACAGTGATTAGGCTACTTGTAATAAATATATTTCCATTGTGTTCGTTTGTATTATAAATTTAAATTGTATTCAGTATAAAAGTTTAACTTCCTTGGTGTGGTACAGGTTCAGTACTGAGAAATGTAACATTCACGACGTCTTTATATATTCTGTAGAATGCGTAAGAGTCACAGTTAAACGTTTAAAGCTATAATAATCTATCTTTCAAAGCTAAAATGCATTTTTATATCATTGCTAGAGGACAGAACACTTCCCCTTATTGAAGAATACTCCATATGCAAATATATCTTCATCCACGCATGTTCTAAGAGCCTGTTATCTTTCTACGTGTGCAGCTTACGTTTAAGAGCATGTATTACGGTTATCATTATCTCTATTCAAATAGTCCCCCATAAAAGACAGTATGCTCTTAAGGAAACGCTGTGTCCCAGTCTTACAGTATAATAAGCTTCGCTTGGGGCGATACACAAATTGACACTTACGTCACTCACTATCACGATCTCGTGCCAAATGTGCTGTAAGCTACAGTCTGCAGATGGTAGGCCAGTTATGATACAGCACCTTATCTGTACAACACAACTTAAATTACTGTTCAAATATCTTGTTTTGGGTTATATAGCAGATCCGTTTTTACGAAATGCATGCCTCATGCGGATAAAACGCTGTTTGTGCCTTGCACCTGAATTTACAACTCATTCACGTGGTGCATGCGCATAGACTTCATTTGCTTGCGTTAACCTATGTAAAAAAAAAAATCTATCAAGTTCAATTTACTTTGTAGTGAAACTTGAGCGCCTACAAGTGGTGAAAGAAGGTATTGGCAACACCAATTTCTAAACAAGTATGAAGCATAAACATGCAGATCCATAACATCTAAATTTTGTATAAGCAAGAAATACACATCAAGTGGACACTCATGAGGTTAATATTTTTGTGCTACTTAAAGGGAAAGTTCACGGGAAATTTTAATATTTTGTCATTTACCTATGCTTACGCTGTTCCAAATCCATTTGACTTAGATTTTTTTCTTTTCCTCCGTAGAGAATAAAAGGAGACGTTTAGGTAGAATGACAATCTTAGTGACTATTTTAAGGTGGGAAAAAACGTGCAATTGCATGAAATCTGTGGCTCTCAATTCCTAATATTTTCCTTTTGTGAGCCACCGAAGAAAGAAAGTGAGACAAAACAAAAAGAGGATGAGTAAAATGATAGTATTTTAATTTGGAGGTGAATCCCTTTTCAAGTTCAACCAGTCCCGTATCCTCTAAGAAGTCAGAAACTAGTTTTTAAAATAGATTTTACCCAAAAGTTCAAAAACAAGTCAAGTGAGAAAGTAAAGAACTCTCATACTATTGCAAAATTCAAGCAGAATGGACAGCAACCCAGCAGCTGCTCAAAAAACAAAACAAAACCCATCCTTAATAGAAAATATCATTTTGACACTCACCAATTATTGTGGCGAAAACCTCAAAGTTTCGCGACAATGTCTCAGATTCCTCCACAAGATTGCCTAGTTTTGGCATGTATAGAGAAAATTGTAATATAGTTTAGGTTTGTCCACAAGAGATGTCCACTAAGATGTGGCTACAACAGCCGGCACACTTGGGTAAATGAATCAGCCGTCCCAGAGCAGATGCCTGTTTAAATCCCAAATCTACTCCAGTGCTCCTGCCATCTGAAACTACACCGTGTGACAGCATTCGAGCGTTGGAGTTGAAGTATAACACCTCTTTACAAAGCTGCTCACTGAATGGGTGGAGACTTTGCTTCTTGCGCTGTCAGCATGAGATTTAAGGTGGAGGCCTTAAATCACATGCTTTATTTGATACTTTATGGAGTTTTCTGAAAACTGTATGAATCATTGACAGTAGTTTCACTCAGATGACATCTAAGAGCACAAACAAGCTTCATTGGGTCAGAAAAACACAAGTTTAGTCAAAATATAAGATCTGAGCTACCTTAAAAGATGTTAACGTGGAGTTGCATTTGATTTAGGAGGGGCGTAACTATGTCCTGACGTCATAAAGATGTTACTGGGCAACCAGTCAAGGAAAACACATTGCTTGGATACAAGAGAAGTCTACGGTAAACAACAAACTTACGTGGAATTCTAATCGCAGGAAGTTTGTGACGCTACTTCAATATAGCAGCAGAAAGGTTAAAGATGAGAAATATTGATGAAGTGCTGCAATATTTTAAGATGCAAACGTTTGCTTGTTATATAAGCAAATAATTTGACAATTAAAAAAAGAATACTAGTTTAAACCGGTAAACTCCACCCTAGAGCAAAACGAAACAAATATAGGACAACTATATTTCACTTTAAGTAAATGAAGGAGGCGTTTACATGGCTTAGCGTAATTTTATATAGCCAACTGTATTTTTATTTATTTTTTGCTTGATTTTTATTATCAGTCATAACATAATAATGATGCAGTTATAACTTTATGCCAAACTGGTATACTACAATACTGAAATATGTCCCGTATACTCCCATAAACGCCTTCCCTCATCGCCTTTTCAAAGCAGTGATGCGGCAAGGTGGAGGCCGTAAACCTGAAACTGATTTACAAATTGTAGATGAATAATAAAGTCTTTGTATATTGCTTCTAATAAGCTGACACAATGTGTTGTAAGACGGTTTAGCAGCTTTCCCACCCTAAAGGGAATTAGGTTGAAGAGGTTTTTTGCTCTTGCCAATTAAACAGCCTTCAGTGAACCAATTAGCCCTATTCATGCAAGAACGTCTTTAAATGGAAAGGGTGGATGTGAAGGATTTGAAGTGTTGCATAGAATTGGCATCTTTATGTGCATTCAAATGTGTGAGACATGTGTGGGATATTTGTGGGCGTCTGTGCATGTGTGGGTGAGCAGCATTCCAAACCATCAAAGTCATTCCCATTTTCATGTTTGAGAAATTTTCAACAGTCTGTATCCGTCAGCCCCTTCCCCGATTGTTGTTTACCCTGATTCTTTTGTTGAAAGATAGAGGGAAGCATTAGGACACGCCTGCCGATGCGTAGGGCCATGGTTCATAGGTCTGTCAACAGGAAGTGGGAATAAATGAATACTGTGGGAATGCAAAAATTACACAGGAATCATTTACACCTCCACCTAATTCACGTGAAAAGGTTACGAAGTAAGAAGACAACAAACTTTGTAAGTGTGTTTGCTTTTACAGTGTGTGGGAGATTTTTGACTACCATTCCGAAGTTTGGGGTTCGTACGATTTTTTTTGTTTTTGGTCTCTTCTGCTTCCCAAGGCTGAATTTGAAGGCCCAAATTTATTTGATCAAAAATACAGTAATATAGTGGTAATGTGAAATATTATTTCTCTTTTAAAATGAATATTTTCTACTTCAATGTATTTTACAGTAAAATGTATTCCTGTGATTTAAAAAAAGCTGAATTTTCAGCAACCAGACTCCAATCTTGATTGTCACTTGATCATTCAGAAATCATTGTAATATGTTGATTTGGTAATTCGTATTTGCGACATTGACTTTTAACTGTAAAGCTTACTTAACCAAATAAATAAATAGATTGACATGAAATATTGAAATACCTGTACCTTAATGCTTCCTCTAAAAAGTCCATTATAATGTACTAAACAACTGACCAAGCAAAAAATCGAACAATGCAACAATAAAAGTAATATTATTACCTTTATTCCGATTTTCCACTATTTTTGCAATTGATAGATGCATGATTGTGGCATTTGCATTCATAAGAAAGAAAAATCATCAACAACTACGTGATTGCGCAATACTAGAGAAAAATATAGTAGTGAAGCGAATATTATCTGACCAGTGATCTGTGATTAACCAATGAGATTCGATTCGATCCAGATACCAAGCCACTCAGCCAATCAGAGTTGAGGATGGAAAATAAAGTTTGTAGAAATTATGACATACTTGACCTACGTGATGCAAATAACAGCTTTTCATTATTGAAAGTGTTTAATTCTCTGTTAATCACAACTCCATTGATTCAGGTATTATAGATATATATCACAATATTGCAACTTGTTCCAGGCATTAGTAGCTTTGCAGGCATATCGCATTTGTATAATCTTGCATAAGTAGCCTGCAGTGTTTGACCAGATTATGAAAAAGTTCACGTAAACACTTCTGAATGGAAACCGAGCGCGAGCACTAACAGAATTCACCCAACACATCTGCCAAATTCCAAAGCAAATTAAGTGTGCATTGCTTGTTATTAATACAGATTTCATTTAATATTGTACAAGACATCACATGATGAATTAAGACAGAACGGAATTACAGGAGTATCTTTGTTAGCCTCATGTTCTGCAAGGTTTATTTGTTCTCAGCAAACCCTCGTTATCCACCACCCACTCAGCAGCCCACACTCAAACACACATTCTCCCATGTACTCTCGATGTCCTGCAGTCTTAATCCTGGGTTGGCTCGGATGAGCAACTTCCCACGTTAGGCTAATTTCATCAGAACACAGCTTCTAGAGAGAAGCAATGCATGGGGGCTGTGTGGCACACTGACATTTCACCTGTATCCGCTGTTTGACTGGTCGTGGTAATCTAATCACTGATATGGAAGGTTATTCTGGCCTTCTGATTCAATCTGTGACGTAGGAAGCTCGGTCAACCTGTATCCAGTCAGACTTTAAAAATAGAAACCTACACTTCAGAAGAATGCTATTATTTCCTGTCACTATTTGAGCTGCAATCCCCACGATCTGTGCTAATGTTAATGTTCCTTTTGGCTCACTTCCTTATTTCCCTATGCTGTTTGAGTTCACCACAGAGAGTTCAATTGTGTCGGTCCGGTAAAGCATTTACATGTTGGCCAATGAGCTTGTTTACTTTTACAACTTCCCACATAGTGACGGAAGGAATCAGCGTATGACCTCTATGAAGTGTTCTTGGAAAAAGATGGATTAATCCAAGTCTAAAACATTGCTTGTTTCTTAGACTCAAGGTGATCCTGTACTAGATTGCTCAATTAAGCTTGTCTTCTGAATATGAAGAATATCTTCCTTGATTAGTGTCTTAAGAAGTCAAGTAATAAAAAAATAATGGCTTATAATTACTTAGATTCAAGACTCGAGAGTTGGTGAGGTTTAGCATTAAAACAAGATGTATTTTTACAAGTGTATTGATTGTACCTAGTGTTACCTACTGGAAGAGTTTAAGTTTCAACATTCTTAAATTGCTTGATTTCAAAGGAAATGTAATTTGTTCATGCAAATTAATTCTTTTTTGTGCCTTTCAGTTCCTCATTAGTTGACAGTCAAACAGCTGCAAAGGTATTATGAAGCAAGAATGTGACAACACAAAACTGACAGAATCTGGATTGAATTACAATATATTTAGCATGAAATAAACACAAGAAACAGTATTTTCATCAGTAACATCTGAGGAAATATTTTATTTATATATATATATATATATATATATATATATATATATATATATATATATATATATATATAATATACCTGGATAAACCTATCCATCTTCATTCCCAGTCATCTCAATGGCACTTGCTCGGCTGGTGTGAAACCCCATAGAAGTATGCATGTGAAATCCGCAGTCTTTGCTCATGAGTACTTATTTTAGCAGCCAGCCATGTGACTAATCACTCTAGAGCAGTGATCCTCAAATCTGGCTCGCAAGATCCACTTTCCTGCAGAGTTTAGCTCCAACCCTAATCAAACAAACCTACCTGTGATTTTCTAATGATTCTGAAGACACTGATTAGCAAACTCAGGTGTGTTTGATTAGGGTTAGAGCTAAACTATGCAGGAAAGTTGATCTTGCGAGCCAGATTTGAGGATCACTGCTCTAGAGCCAAAGAAAAATGACGCGGTCACAGTGCTGTTTGGATGACAGATGTACACAGTGTAAAATCCCAACCGGTTTACTGGAATTTATCCAGTTGTGATGCCAAAAGCAGAGAAACAAAAAAGAGGTGTTAAACCAGACCATGCTAATCAGCAAAACCTTAACACTTTATTACATCAAGCATTACTTTGAGATGCTTTACGTCATGTTGCTTAACCCAGGGTTGAAACGACGTTAAGCATAGTGAGAAAAACCTAATAGTAGCTCTCATCAGAGTTTCCAATGTCCAGTGGGAGGAACAGCACTTTCCACTGAATCACAAAACAAACTCTCAATCTCTATATAGTATTAATTTAACAACCCTTAATGCGAAGAGGCGAACAGAAACTGATGCTGTCCATGTTTAGTCATGTCGGCATTTAGCAGTTCAGGTTATTTGATATGTGCAGCCATTCTAATTAATTAGTTGAAGAGGTCTATTTTTGTACTCTTGTTAACCTATCTGGCACTATGAATGAGAATGTGTTTACACGCAATGCTATGTTAATGCTATGCTAAGGTTCCTGAGAACTTACATTAAACTTTCTGAGGTGCATCACTTGTTGTTTGGGATATGTTTGCAGTGTGTCAGCACACTGAAGACTCATTAGACGGCTTGTACACTGATACTGCACACTGTCCATGAGGTGTTCTTACTTAAATATCTTAATGCAAAACCACACTAGCAACCTTCTACTTATTACATGTAGAGGTTTCCCATAATCTGAGGCCTTGTGAATTCTAGGAGGTGATCTATTTAGGGGCTTGTCCCGGATTGAACCCAGTACCTTCTGTCTGTGTAATACCTTATCAACATTCTGTAACTGCTGTGATAAAATGCAGGCTACACAACACCATGGCTAAAAAGCTAAGATGCACTGACCAGTCAGTAATAAGTGCACAAGGGACCACTTTGCTTCAAGTCACCCTAAAGCTGAAGCATTTGAAAGCTTTTACTAGCTCGAGTCGATAAAAGCTTGCTTTAGCATGCACGTTGACTTTCTGGAATGATGACGAGCTGGGAGTTCCAGGGAGTATTGCTTCAGAGAGATTGTCACTGCATAACTTGGTGGAAGGGCAACAAGGTGGTAAACATAAAAAAGGTCACCGTCAACCAATCGTTTCAGCTTATAAGGCTAGGCTATTCGTTTGGATAGTGCAAAACTGCTGTCATTACTTGTCGTCACCGTGTCCACCATAAATGTAAGTGACCAATGGGTAACATTGTTTTCCATTGAGTGAGTACAGTCAGTGCATTCCTGACCTCGCCTAACCACACAACCTTCCCCGCCCCACCACCAGCTGCTAATATCGGGCCAGCTGACAGAATAAGATCAATGGCTGGGCTCATGGTTATGTTTGATCTGCTGTCTGCCAGCAATGCAAGGCGTCACACATTTGCATGCGGGTGTGGGGCCTTGTGCCAGAGCCCGGGACTTGTCCGAAACAGCATTAGCATGTAAATGGAGCCAAGTCTACTTGGGTAGAGCTGGATGGAAACTAGCTTGATGGCATATTTTCCTAGTGCTTCAGCACAAGGACTTGTGATTAGGAAACCAGCACAGATCACTATATTGGGTTAGGGCTCAAGCACAAACCTGAATCTACTAGAACTATGAATGTATTAGGACTTTTATTTGAATGTGCTAATTTGTGTTAATTAACAATAATAATAATAAAAAGAAATAAAATGAACTCATAAAACCCAAACAAATAATGCCACATGACCTGTACATAAATTCAAAAGGAATGTTCTTTTAGCATGGAAGAAATTTAATCTTGAAAATATGCAAAGCATATTTTTACAATTGTTTGTCAAAACCTAGCCTACTACAGGCAATGCACTTTGCTAAACCACAATTACATAAAGCTGGTAACACAAAAGAAAGGGCGCATTCCTACAAAACGCAATCCTGTAAGCAAAGACACTGATACGAATGAAGCGTATCAAAAGTTGAACTACTTTTTACTTTTAAAGTTGAATTAAAAGTGTAGCAGAGACATCATGCAATGACCAATAGCATCTAATGCATGTGTACGAACACCAACGGGGGGATTTGCAAAGCTATTGATAGAAACTGACTTAGGGGCCTGCGGGGCCATTTGCACAGAATGCGTTTTTGCATGACACAGGTGCAGGGCAGTGCATTTTGAAAAGTTGATTTTAACCTGAGAACTGCATTTTTAGAATGCTGTGTCATGCACGAGATGCTACAAAAGATGCAGGTGCAATGGTTAGACACATTCATCTAATACAAGTTTACATAGGAAAAGCAATTTGAAAGCAGCACAGTGGGATGCAAAACAGATTCAATGTGAACGGCCCTTTACATTGCATTAAAGGCTACATTTTATCAGCTTGGGTGTCAAACTTAAGAACCCGGGTTTGCTAATACTTCATCTCTAAACATGAAGTATTTACATTTTAGTGTAAAAAACTTTCTTATATTGTCAATTGATTGTACGGTGTTCATGTTGGCCCTGCAGTCTTCTGATTTTGTGTGCACTCAACTCACTCAATGTTTTTATCAATCAAGAGGTGCTACTTTGAGACTACAGATTCATGCATAGACATGCGAGTTTACTTTTTTTAGGGAAATGCTATTTCTGTCTGACAACTGAGTTTCCCCAATTGGTTTTCCATGCAGTGCTGCAGAACAGATTGCGCTCATGTAATGCATTGTAAGGGGCAATGTTTTGCACTTCATAAATCAGAGCTGTTTTCCAACAGGATTCCTTACGTGGGAAAAAGTGATGGGGGCGGTGAGGGAAAGTGTTTCTTGACTAAGTTTAAAGGGGTCATATGATGCTTTTTTAAAGATCATTATTTTGTGTATTTGGTGTAACAGAATATGTTGACAAGCGAAGTCTGAATTACCTCCAATCCTAGGTTCACGAAAAGGTCATCCATAAAATGCGTTGCAGTTCTGTTATAAGAAATCTTAAAGATCACTAAATGCATACACTTTCAGAAGGCCAAATAAAGTGCTTTTGCGACGTAGACACGTGGGGATGTGTTAAAATGAGCCATTTTAGGGGGCGGGGCAGAGTCTGTACAAAAGGTCTTTGTATTCCGACAAGTTTAGGAGGAAGGTTTTGTGAACTGTCAGTCATTTCTTGATGCGTCTTACCTGTTTCACCGTCTCCTCGAAATGAATGCACCACAGCTTCTTTAGCCACAGACATTGTTTAAACCTTTACAGTCCACAATATGAATAGAGATGTTATGAATAATCAAACTAGGTTCTACTAAAACCATACTGTAGAGTTTGTGTACAGGGTTTCACTCTGTGAGAGACCCCTGTGCCCACACCTCACCCTCGCTTTTCCAGGCAACCGATTTAACAACCTCACCCTTCTGGAATGTGACACTTTGCCCAGTGGAACGCAGGACCGCCACAAACATCACTGTTAGCCTGAGGGAGATACCAGTTAGCACAACCTTTGCTTTACTGCAGCCGTAACATGGATTATCTGCAAGCAATAATTAAAAAGTGTGTCCTACCTTTCTATAGTGGTTTGTGAAGAATTATGTGTGTTTGTGTTCTGGACCAAATGGGTCTATAATAATACAGAAAGTTAGCCATTAACCTTCCCATTCATCTCCATTGCTAAGCTTGGACTAACGGAAGTAAATGCCAAGTAACTAATCCCTCTGGAAAGATATTTGCAGCCAGATGGACTACTTACGACAATGACTAGCAGGTACTAACTGATCAACGATAGCCAGCCAAAAAAGACCAGTGGAGTCATTATTTTTGCTATTCGGCTCGGCACCTCAAGCAAGATGCCTAACAAGAAGTATATTCAATACGACTGTTATGAAAGAGTTATGAAGAGATGCCATCCTAAATGCCTACATGTACAATTGATTACTTGAAATGATTACTTGAGATGTTTATCACTAGAGCAAAGCTGACAAAAGTTCAACCAAAAGGTTTTGAGGTGTGCTGTGGATTTGCAGGTTTCTCTAGAATGCTTGCTCTATATTCTATTTGTAGACACCTATGCATGTGTGGGTGAGAGCGATAAAAAAGGATGTGGTGTAGGGTCTACATTGAGAAACAGTCCTAAATGGCTGACCTAAGACCAGCTGCTTTTCTCGGAACTCCAGCCTTAGTCAGTTCCAGTAACTGCAGAACTGGTCGCGGATCTGCGCTGGACCGTATGCCTGTGTAGGCGGGAGTGTCAGGCCTCTACGCCCACTCTCAGCTTGCATGCAGTATCTCGCAGCCACCTGGGAGTCTGAAGCTGTGCAGACTGCAAGCGAAACAAGGTCAGAGCTTCAAGCAGCACTTTCTACAAACATCCGAAGCATGATTGTTACACCTAAGCAAGAGAGGTGTTCCATTCTTTTCTGGGAACACCATTCCTGCAGAGTTCAGCTCAGGGGTGGCCAATCTTGCTCTTGGGGAGCAACTTTTCAGATGTGTTTAGCTTCAGTCCAAATTAAAAACACCTGAACCAGCTAATCAAAGTCTTCTGGAAACTTTCAGACAGGTTTGTTAAAGCTAAATTTGACATCTGGGAGCAGGATTGGACAACACAGGTTTGGTTAGACCAGGGGTGCCCAAACTTGGTCCTGTAGGGTTGGTGTCCTGCAGTTTAGTTCCAACTTAACACACCTGCCTTTTGGTTTCTAGTATAGTAAGAGCTTGATTAGTTGGTTCAGGTGTGTTTAACTGGGGTTGGAGCTAAACTCTTCATGACACTGGCCCCCCAGGATCGAGTTTGGACACCCTTGGGTTAGACCTTTACCCACACCTGAACCATCTAACCAAAGTCTTTGGGCGGCTGCATTGAAGCAGATTGGATCTGAACTCCATGAAGGTGTCAGAACTGGCCACTAATGTCCTAGCCACTTTATTTACAATGCAGAAGTATGCTATTGTCTTGCATGATTCATTATAAGTACTATAGATATAGGTAAATAACCAGAAGAACATCAAAGTGCAAACCAGTTTTTTAACAATGGACATCATTTTGTACCAATCTGGAATACTGTTTCTTTAAAACTCTTGATGCAGGACATCTTGTTCCTAAAATTGCGTATCTGCATACAGAGGTTTATATAATTTTTAGGAAGAGTTTTTGCTAGGGCAGGACTTCTGACCTAAAACTGTCTTTTCTCAAGACTGCAGAACGGTAATTACGACTAGAGGAAGTTTAAGAATAGAGGCTATACTCACACTCGAGCTGTAGGAACAAAGTATGGCAACAAGGGAAACATTGTGTGATATAAATAAAACCTTGTGGTTCTTTAAACCAAAGTAATATTAAAATCTTGTTTCAACCTTTGAAACACAGATTTTTGACACCACCAGAATGTGAAAAAGTTAACATACATCTTCATGATAGTTTTCATGCTATTTGGTCAACTATTTAAAAGCAATTCATCACAAATATTCAGTAGACATGCATGTTATGCAGTGCAAGGAACAATTAAGACAAACTAGTGAGCTCATCACCCCAAAAAACAACTTCCCATAGCAAAGAATGAGTCCTTTCTTGTTCGCTGCCAATTCTGTGCATGTGCTACTGGAACAAGCTGCAGCATGTTGCCACGATAGACGTCTGACGTTCATAAAGACGCATGTGGTTTAGTCTCATAAAAATCCAGTCAGCACATGCTTATAGCTCTCGAGCGGCCACGTAAAATTACCCTGTACTTAAGCAAATTCTAGACTTTTACACCGCAATGTCCACTGTCTGTAGGATGTTTTTTCTGGCTGCATAGACTAGCTGTATTTCTAATTCTGTAGCTGGATTGTGAGTGCCTTGAGCCAATTGTCTATCAGTTTTTAAGGATCTAGACAATGCATATAAATACAACTTGTGTAGACGGACAATTAGCATAATGACTACAAAAATGTGAAAAAAGAAAAATGGAGTAAAAATAGTGTATTTTGTACAAAAATAGTGTCACTGATTGAATAATAAAGAGGAATTGATTCGCTCCAGTTTCCTTGGCAAACAGCTTGGAGATCATCTAGGTTCGAAATAGTACCATACTGCCCCCTTTATGTCATGAACAGTACTGTATCGATCATCAAACAAATTCATAGCCAGCAAACACAGCTTAAATTAATTTTGTGAAAAGCAATGAACATTAAAGTGACACAGTGTGTTATTTCAAATAAATTTATTGTTAACTTCATCCACTGTACAAAGCAAGCAGTCAAGTCTCGCGCTTTGACTTCACTGGGCTGGGGAACAGACAAAGCCGGGGACCTTTTCACACCGACAGAATATTTGACTGAGAAACAGAAATGAGACATAAATTTGACATAAACAACATTAATTATAACGTGTAATGAGTGTGGTCCTGCATATGTTTACAATTTGTACATACCAACACAAATGGTTACTCCAGTGCTTTGACGATTGCCTCGTTTGCTTCTATGCTGATCAGAACCTCAGTCCGGGCGGCTTCATCTGAAACGCCCCCCAGGTCCGACTGGGCTTTCTCCAGGTTCGCTTTCGCCGCCTGCACAAAAGACATGGCATACTCCTGACATTTGGTTCACATTCACTGTAATCTTTGACAATGATGTATCAGGCGACAATTCAATCTATAACGGCTGACATTATAAAAGGTGCCATCAATCGGAACGACTGTATCTTCAATATCTTGAAGCACCTTATAAGTGAGAAAACTCACCTTTGCCTTAAAAATCAATGCTACTGCTGCTCGAGCCACATTCTAGACTAGCAGTGTGAGCAAATAAACGTGGCCTCTTTCCTGTGAAGGACATTTGTCACAGTGGCGATTACACAGTGTAAAGGCCAAACATTGCTGGGAGTTAAAGGTCTCTCAGTGGGGATTTGACACATCTGCACCACTTCAACGGTGACTGACCTTTTCTTCCTTATTAACCAGCGAGGCCCCCAAGCACAGCTATCTCTAGGAAGAATAAAAAAGCGGCCTATTTATGTGGAATGAACCCAAAAGTGCTCTTTATTCCGTGTCGGAAAAAAGGGCATGTCCGAGAACATCCCGTTTGAAATGAGCTCATTCTTCGGTGTGTCATTCCCACCGTTTGACTCGTTCTGAGAAAGCGGTGACTAACAGAAAATAAAGACCTTTGTACGTCTGTGGAGGATAAATAGCATGGATACAATCAAACGGTGGCTTGATATGGTTTCAAATGCTAGATTTAAATGATAATCCTATAAACGGGGTGTCTACAAAGGCAAACAGACCGAGAACAAGGCGTTTCCGAAACAGTTCTTGAACTTTCAAATACTGCACGGCTATACAGATTTAATCTCATTAAACAATCCTCTATTATATTCTAAACTGTCTTTGTTTTCTAGCATTATGAAAACTCAAAAGAACTGTGCTTTTAATTCTTGAAATGGCATTCGTAACCCATTTTTATTCCACAATGTGATGCATTTCAAAAAAAAAAATCTTCTTGTACTGGAGTGTGAAAAGTGGAGAACAGAGCCATGCTTGAACGAGTTTTCCAATTATTCTTTGCGTTGAGATAACAGCATAGCAGGGACTCACTGCGAGGTCCAGGCTGTCCAGAGGAACGGCCTCCTCCGCCAGCAGCTGCACCGAAGAGTCGGCATTGACGGTGACTGATCCGCTGCTCACTGCAAAACACAAACCACATTTAATCTCGAGCACGGATGAGAGTTCAAGAGTTATGTCCTATTGTTCATTGACGCTTGAAAAGACTCTGCTTTGTAGGACAAGCCTGACCCCTTCTGGATGAATTTCTAAAACTAAAGGTTGTCTACTAGAGAAACCAGTGTGTCACAAATGTGTCTTGATGGTGGATCGCATTTGAATCTGCTTATTTCACCACAGACAATCATTAGAAATCTGAATCACTCCCTTTTTTAAGTGTGCTAATGAGGACTAAAACACCCACAAATCATAGTCAAATCCATCACCTATTTTATTTCTCCTTGCAAGTGTTTCTATAATTAACATATTAGAATTTAGAAATTATATCAAATGTCTGATTGGTATTACCAATCAGACTAGATTTAAATTAAAGGGTTAGTTCACCCAAAAATGAAAATTATGTAATTAATAACTCTCATGTCGTTCCAAACCCGAAAGACATCCGTTCATCTTCAGAACACAGTTTAAGATATTTTAGATTTAGTCCGAGAGCTCTCAGTCCCTCCATTGAAACTGTGTGTACGGTATACTGTCCATGTCCAGAAAGGTAAGAAAAACATAATCAAAGTAGTCCATGTGACATCAGAGGGTCCGTTAGAATAATTTGAAGCATCGAAAATACATTTTGGTCCAAAAATAACAAAAATTGCAACTTAATTTACCATTGTCTTCTCTTCTGGGTCTGTTTTGAGCCCGTGACACTGCTGAGGCGTTATCTTTGTTATTGGGTGCACCAGAAAACACGTCAGCAGCGCGACATGGACAGTAGACCGTACACACAGTTTCAATGGAGGGACAGAAAGCTCTCTGACTAAATCTAAAATATCTTAAACTGTGTTCTGAAGATGAACGGAAGTCTTACAGGTTTGGAACTGCATTAGGGCAAGTCATTAATGACATAATTTTAATATTTGGGTGAACTAACCCTTTAAATAAGGGTCAAATCAGTGTTCTGGAAAATCACCAAAACTAAGATGACTTTTAATATATGTGACATTTTAGCTTATTTTAGTTTAAGTCCAGTAGTTTGATGCCATGTATCAGTTTCTGAACTGGGTCAAATCAAAAATAAGTATGTTAATAAACGTTTAAAGAGTAAATAATAAAAATGTTTTGCATGGCACTAGTAACACCAAAGTCAAGGGTTCAATTACCATTGAATGCATGGAATATTAAAATGCAATACGCCCCACTTTTAATAAAAGTGTCTACCAAATGCATAAATATATACGGAAATGAGATAAGGGATAAAAAAAAAAGAAGAGATCATTTATATAGAGAGAAATAAAATAAGTGATATGTACCCTTTGCTTTATGACTAAAAAAAGATTTTTTCCACTTCAAGAAAGAAATTAAGCACCATAATGCTGAAATTATCCTCATGAACAATCGTTGGTTGGTAGGTTGGAGTTTCAATGCCATGTCAGCTTCCTTCATTGCAAGTTAAAATACTAAAATACCATTTTAAAAACCTATTTCACGGTCACCATTGTATATTATTTTGCTTTGACTCAAAAACTGCAGTCAGTCTCAGAACTGGTTGGTTTGGAATTCTCAAAAATCTCTTTAAGAGAAAATCGATGGAACCATAGCCACAAGAAGTGAGCATTATAACGGCTGGTGAAACAGAACTAGAGGGCTCACCGAAATACTTAGTAGAGGAACCATCGTCATTGAAGACGGTGACTACGCCGGGCCGGAGCACCTGCAGTGTGGGGACATGGGCTGGGAGGATACCAAAGGCGCCCGTCAGTGTTGGGACATCGATCTGTTTTACATTGGCTTCCTTGAAGAACACCTGCAAAAGGCATAACAAGCTTCACTGCACCAGATGAACAGTCTGATGTTTAACAGGAAAGCTGGCAACCAAACTATCAAGTGTTTGAACTCCAAAAAGGAGCAACAAAACCCAATGTTTGAACAAGACATCTGATCGGGTCACTCTAGAGAATCTCATTCGAATGACAGTGCACTTAGATACAATTATTAGATCGCATTAGATTAAAATGACACATTTCTAAATACAAAGCACCTGATCAATTGGGAACATTTAAAAAAAAAAAAGTTCCCACACCATCTGAATATTGGCAGTGATTACAGACAGACTGATCAGTTGTGATACTACTTAGGACACTTCAAATAATTTTTATGATATTTTAATAGTGCATTCACAATAAGGGTAAATAAAGGAATAATAATAATAAAAGTTATTAATTCTATTTTGAAATTCTGTATAAATAATCATACTCTTAAACTTAAAATTCTGATGAGTCATAATTGTTGTTATGATAATTAATGAGATGACAAGGTATACTTTTTTTTATTTTTATAATGCATTATGCATTCATTATAATGTCTTAAGAATACCCTCATAATGTATTATAAATATGGGCTTCATAGAAAGTGTTACCACAAATCCTTTAAAATTAAATAAGTGCACCTGGAAAGTAAACTATATTTAATAATTAAGTAAAAACAATTAAAAAAAAAAATTTTCCCTGACACTGATTAGCTGTAGAAATCATAATAATAAAACAATTTAAATACTCTTAAATATTTGCAGGTTTATGCATAATTGTTTTTTTTTTTTTTTTTTGCAGGTTTATGCAAAAAAAAAAATCTTCAAAGCTTAATATTGAAAATGCTGTGTGACAGTTACCTAAGCAAACACTATAACACTAATATGACAATATTATCCGTGTTGTAAAATTTATTGAGAGGATTAAAACGTAAAACAATAAGATATATATTTCACAGGCTGTCATAAAACATTTGAAAAATCTGATATTCGTCCTGATGTGTCAAAAAACAAGTCAAGGTGATCGGTAGCAATGCTAACAGTCTGCTAAAGTCATTCAAACTTGAGTCCATGTTTTGCAAGCTAAAAATACAAACAAACTAACAAATATATATGTATGGTGTTCCCTTTTTACAGTGTTACACTAAATTGATTCGCTTCAGATTCAAAAATTATTAATCTGGACCACAGTATCTAAACAATTGACAAGCTTAGCCACGCAAAGTAGCACGCGCAGCTTGCACGGGCACAATCAAATGAAGTTGCAGCTAGAATAAAGAGTATATCCAAAATAACCAGAATGTATACCGTGACATAATAACTTTTTAATAATGTGACTAAACTAATCGTAGCCCGGTATCCGTGCTCAGCACTAGCGCGTTATCAGAGTCTGTAGGCCCGAGCGCGGAGTGTCTTTAATGTTACCTGAGTCGGCGACGCGAAAGTGAAGGACATCTGCTGCGACGCGGGCGCATCGGCGTAAGAGCGCGCGTGTCTTAGCGCGGGGACCGCGCGACGAAGGAGAAACCTCGCTGCCATCATTTTTACCACGGAGAAGTGAACCGACCTTTTACAACACGGTAATACACAAGCCTCAGCTTCCCTGTCCACACAGACAGTCTGACAGAGCGCGGCTGATAGGACAAGGGCACGGGCAAACTTTCCCGTCAGGCCTTGCGAGTACTGATGGGAAATGTAGTTTTTTTTTTTTACTTGGAGGTTATTATTTATTCAAATAATTAAGCTATTTTTATATACGCTTGTTTTAGTCTCGTCCTAGATTCAGATTAAACATTAAAAATATAAAAAATTGATCTGAAATAAATTATAGTTATTAGACGTTTGAAACTATTATGATGATTAAACAAAGGGGAAATAACACAAAACTATTTTATGTATGCATGCATGTATGTATTTATATGCCTTTATATACCCAAAGGGCTTTATCAAGCACCCATCATAAAACAAACAAACAAACTTCATGTAAAATAAACAACAAGTTAAATAAGGTAAATCAATTAAAATTGTATGTCAATTTTTCACATATGTTTTTTCAAATAAAAAATTAGTGACACTTGTCATTGAAGAGTATGTTTACAGTCACATATGAGAGTGAGAAGAAAACAGACCATTCAAGGTAGTAATTATCACTTGCAAGCAAATGTTTTTTTTTTTTTTTTTTTTTTTTTTGCATGCTCACTGGTAGACATTGTTTATAGATGTTGATCAAAACAATGTCTCTGATTGTTACTATTATTATTATTATTTTAACTGTATAATGTTGCTTATATGCTTATAAGATCCATTGGGATATGTTGTTACAAAATGTATATATTTTCTGGTCAACATCGAAATATTCATATGTCGTTTTTTTATTTTATTTTAGTCTTACTTAAGTCTGTTTAATAGCCTAACATAATCTTACTGATATCAATTAATCACTGAAGTAAAAATGATGATAGGCCTGAGGATGCAACGGATGACACGAGCACGAGGGGGCGCTGAGTAAATACAAATTTAACATTCACTGCACGACTTGAATTGATCCTTATCCTCAGTGGGTTCAAAGTGAGCATCTGTGTGGAACTTGAATAATAATTCAGCCCATAGTGTTATTGCGTTAATCTAATCAGTATTATCATCCATAGCCTATGTTACCCAAAACTGCAGTGAGCCCAGACCGCATGGGGATGCCCGTTACTGAGGATTTTTCACTGACTCAAATGGGGGATTACCTCATTTCCATAACATCAGGAGAGGACGAGGGCGTGATAGACGCTTGTAATAAGTAACGCTGTACCTCACGGTCTGCGCTCCTCACTGGGCGACGGGAGAGTGGGTGTGTTTAACGGGGGACTTCATTCATAAAAACAAGAAGATTTAAAAGCCCAAATTAAAGAGAAGATCGGGGAATCGTTTGCGAGCGCTTTGTCTGATGGAGCACGTGAATTATAGTTAGGTGAGTTTTGTCGGCTTGCCATACACACCGCTTTTGTTTCCGTCACGAGCGTCTCAGTGTCTTATTAGAAAGGCGTCGTGCTTTATTTTCGGAAATGAGGGAAATTGTAGTCTAAAAAGCGGAGAGCATTTGTTTGGAAAAACATACATGGGCTATATTTTGTTGTAAGTGGATATCGATTAGAAATTGTCTAAGCCTGCCCTGAACGTAACTGGTTTGGGAATGAGATTTAAATTCATTTGTATGAGTTTGTATCGTCTGTCTGTTGATGCTCGCATCGCTTCTATGGCAAGCGGTTTAAACATTCATTCACGTAGACTAACTAGTATCGATTTTTATTTTACCAATGCCAATTTTATAATTAGTTGTGAGTAGTCTAATACTGTGTAATAAGTCATTAGTAACTATTCCTTTAGTCATAATGGTAATCTCAATACCTAGTGTCTATTCCAGCTTTACTAGTACTCATTTATAGTATTTATTAGACTACTATATATCGCAGTTGTTAATAGAAATATGTATTTTATTCTCGCAAGTTGCAAGGCATGCTATATTAAATGACCAGGCAGAATAGCTACTTTATAGTTATAATTTAAATATTGCCAGTACAATTAAAATGTTTATTTAAAACTGTAATACTAAAAAAGATTGGCTACTAGTATCTATTCAGTTAGTAGCCTACTAGGAAAACTGAAAAACAGTAACTTTTTAAAAAGTTACCAGTGTTATTTTAGTACCACTGAGGTAGAAATATAACTTTTATTAAAATTTTGAAATTGTTTTTACATTATGTTTTCTGCTTTCGTTTTAATTAATTAATAATTCTTATCATTGTGTTTATTTTTTTTATATTTATAATTTTCATTTTTTTATGTCTATATAGTTTTTTGTATACATTTTTATTTCAGTTTTAGTCATTTTTGCACATAAAAATGAAAAAGAAAATGTAGCCATGGCAACTAGATTAAAATAAAATGAATGTACAGATTTTTCTATTATTTATTTTAGTTCAGTTAGAATGTATTTTAAGATACAAAAGTTTTTTTTTATTAATGCTTTTAGTTGTAGTTAACTATAATAACCACTGTAGTTACAAGTAATTAAAATAAATAAATGTCTAGAAATGGATTATTTTCTTATCATTGTTAAAATAGCTCATTGAACTTAATGGTTAATAAGTAGTGATGATGAAAAAGATAACTGTTGGTATTATATTACTTAATAGTGATTAAACATGATTTAAGCATGAAGATGCCAGTTTGTTGTAAGAATTAATGTTGAAATGTAAATAATGTACTAAGCAGTTCTACAAATAATCTAAAAGAAATGCTTATGGAGAGATTCTTGAATGTGATACGCCTCTGCAGAGTCTGGCAGGCATGAAAGAGCATATGTTGCATAACCTTCATGGTTTGTTGATTGTGTTAGAGACAGTAAAATATGTTTCTTCAAGTAACCAAAAATGTAGAAACCCAAAACTTACTAGTTTTATTTATGTTAAAGCACAACCTATTCAACCTGACCACTTGAACTATACAAACAAAGGTAGTTTTTTTAACATGCATTTTGTACATTGTCACAGTTTAACTTTTTTTTATTTATTTATAATTTTTTTTTTTTTTTTTGCAGTGCATCAATATATATGCAAACAGAATTGGTGCAAACCAAATAAATCACAAGTGAATTGAAAGTGACAAAGTAATTAAACATGAAATCTGGCACACCATTAGATCTGAAAGAACATTCCGGAACATTTCAAACGGGTCTCTGTTGATTTGTTCAATATCTATATCTAATAACACAGTACATTAGACGGCTCTCTGAACACTACAGCAGCATTATGCATCCGAGACACAAAAAACAAGCTTAAATGATCTCAGGAACGCCAAGGACCTGAGATGGAGAAAGAGAGAGAGAGAAGCTATGAAAACAGGTAGGTGGGCAGAAGCTGGATGAGTATGCAGCAGGAGCCTAAAGCTTTGCAGTCCGAGCCTTCAAACACACTGCTATCTCTGCATCTAATGCACACAAACACACGCTGCCTTCAGATAATGGGAGAAAAGGCAGCGTCGCAGCATTAAAGAAACAAGGACTGCTTGGGAGGTGAGTGCAGGAGTGAGAGAGCGGGGTTTTTTTGCGGTTTATGCAGAAAGCTGTGGCGTTGATGGTTTTAAGGGGAGCATATGCTGCTGGGCCTCAGCCACTGGATGAAAGAGGAAATGAAAAGGGATTTCTGGGGGGACATTTTGTCACAGGATTGCATAAGTGTGTGTTTGTATGTACAAGAGTTGCAATCAAACATATCTGGGAACTATATTGTGGCTTAAAAGCTGAGTATTTCACAAAGCATTCAAAGGAAACTTCAGGGACGCATTTGTCTTATTTTCCTTGTGAAGGAGAATCCAAATCCTTCTTCAGTGCCATAACCGGCTTCAAAGCAGCTGCCTGACTTCCTGTAATGTCTTCCTCAGGGGGGACACTCTCTCTGGCTTGGACCATGAGCAATGAGTCTGCCATATGGACAAACCAGAACAGAACTTACCCCACTGTAAGTACTTGGGCTTCTCTTTCCTGCGCTGGTTACTCTCATTACGCCCATTCCCTCTCTTTGCAGCGCTATCTCCAGACATGCGAATTGAAAATATCCTGTTCTGTGTCCCTCGTAATTGGATCCGGCGCAAGATCTAAGCAAATTAGCCCTTGCTAGAGAACTTCGGGTCAGACCGAATCCATCGAGCCGTCAGACGATGTGATAGAGCGTCACAACCATGAGTTACTGTGAGGAACTTCAATTACCGGCATAAGCAGCATCATTAGATTAGATTAGAATATAGACATTAATTAAGGAATAGCGACTAATTCTAGGATGTTCTGGGATTTTGGACCTTATAATTATACAGTTTACCCCCCAAAAAATGTATTTACTCACCTTCATGTTGTTCTAAACCTGTATGACAGACTGGGTAAAAAAACGAGACATTGAAGAACGTCCAAACCGCTCTTTCACAAAGCTTCAAAAAAATAAAAAAAAAGCACCATAAATTTATCACAAATGTGGTAAATATGATTCATGCTCTATATTTTGTGTCTTCTGAACCCATATTGTAGCTTTGTGCGAGGAATAAATAGAAGTTGTGAGGTCTAGTTTGTAAATGAATCCTTTTCAATGGAGTGAGTTGACTAAATTGTTCTTAAAAAGAAAGATAGTTGTACAGGTTTGGAACAGCTTGAGCGTCAGCAAATGATCAAAGAATTAGTGATGCACCAAAAATTTTTTTTCGAAAATATTAAAATTGAAAAAAATAAAAAATTCTAAACGTCATTTAGCTGAAAACCTTAACCGAAAATATCCTCTCTATTTTTCAGCCGAAACAAATTTTAAATTCTACTCCAATTTTCTACTACCAATTTTCTTTTTTTATTAGACATTTATTAGATCATTAGGCAGATTTATAATATTTTGGGGAACTATTTATTTAAAGAAGGGATAATTTGGTTATTAAACAAACTCTTGATATCCTCAATGATGGTGAAGTCACATTTACTCCCGATCACATGAAATATGAAAATAACTAGTTTTCACCTGCGAAATGAAAAAAAGAAAGAAAAAAAAAACTCATGCACATTCACCTGCATTACATTTATTTTGAAGTAACTTTTTTTTTTTTTTTTTGTGACCCAATGTAGTCAGATTCAGTCATGGTTTTGACATAAATAAAAGCAATTAATTTTGATATTACACATTTTTAGATTTCCTTACAAAATATTTAGACATGATTTATATGGATGTTTTTATTTTTTTATTAAAATGTTCCTTATGTTGCAGGTTCTTGAGATCAGTATCTTAGTTCTGGGTTCCAAAACAGCAGAACTACAGAATAAAAAGTGTAGAATGTAAACTTTTGAAAGTGTAAATAAATATATATTATAAATATATATATATGTTTTATCCATTTTGATGAAAACAAGTTAGCTTGACTTCTTCTTGAGACCTCCCAATGATGCTACTGTCCATGAAAGAGGTTCCAGTTTTCCCTTCCTTTGCTCTTGCCAAGCTAGGTTAATGGCAGACTCTGTGATACATAGCCTTCTAGTTTAATGAAGAAAAAATAGTCTTGCAAACTCTTTCATTAACAAAGTAATAGACCTGATCTGAATAAACTCTTTCTAGATCTTCCCCTGAACAATGGCTGGTAATTAGGATATTCTGCTCCACCAATTGAAAGACTAGATAACGTAAGAGTAACTGTAAGGTGCTTCATCTATAGCCCAAAGGCTCATTCAGGCCTTGTTCTTATGCTCTTATTTACCATTCTTACCATTGAACATCTCTTTGGGGACATGAACGAAAATGACAGTTAAGCAGGTGGCCGGGCGAGAGGTGTTGTATGCCTTTGTGCTTTGATGTCTTTGAGGAAAGAACCTTCTGTCTCTTTCATTCTTGTCTCCGAAGGTCTCCGCCTCTAGATCTTTCTAAACTCATCTTTGGCATGATGAACACTGTACTTAACATCTCAACTCAGACACAAAAGACCACACATTTGAATGTCCTCTTCTCCAGAAACTGGGCTTTATGTAATATTACCATAGGGACCAGTCTTGAACAAAGGGGTTTTTTATTATTCAAAAAATGTCTGCGGTTAATGTCTGTGTTGGTAAAATGGTAACAGTGAAGGTTTTTGGGGGGCTTTTAAGACCTGAAAAGTTGGACAGTGGAATTGGGGAAACTTATATAATGTGAAAATTGAAGTCATGCAGTTTTACTCTGAGAAGGAATTTCCATTGTGACTGGTTTGTTTCTGTCTCTGGTACTCATCCAGGATGTCCCGTTGTCATCAGGGACACAGAATGGCTATGTCCTCCTGCTGGTCCTCTTGTCCATCTTTGTGGGGGGGATGGTGGTCCTGCTCTCGGTCCTTCTGATTGTCTGTCGCCGTTGTTATGAAGGGGACAGACGCCATGCATGGTAAGACCAATCCCTCACAACATAAACATTCAAAGGATCCTGAACATACTCAGTTCTGGATGAACATTTCTGTCAACCAATCAGGTCTTTTATTTATTTACTTTTTATATATATTTTAGTAATATATCATCCTAGAATTTTCCAATTTGTTCTTTGTCCATAAAAAAAGTCACGTGGTGCAACCTAAATATGTATTTAAAATAATATATTTCCTTCATATGCATAATACTCTTAAGTCTATAGCAGTCATAGTAGTAACAGTAGCAAATAGTCAGTAATTGTATTACTAGTATTTACTTAAATCTATTATAGTATTTATTAATGTTTTGAATTATTCCACACACACACACACACATACACATAACATATAGTATGAATATATACAGTATATTCAGTTTTAAGTATATTCAGTAATTTTAGTTTGAGTAATTTTAGTTCTTCAATATTTAGTATCTCAACTACCAAAAAAGTTGAATACTTTTAGTAATAATAATAAATGAAAAGTTTTCAAAAAGAGTTTCCAATTTATATATATATATATATATATATATATATATATATATATATATATATATATATATATATTCTTGTACTTATCTTTTAAGATCCTCAGGAGTATTTTTATGGATACATTTGTACATATATAGGATTTTGTATAGTGATTGATATTATATTATATTATTATGACAGATGGTCGCACCAACTGATAAGACTGCATGAGGTTGAGGTTAGGATACTTTCACACAAGATGTGAAAAAAAATAAAAAAATAAAAATAGCTCAGATAAAATGAAGAAATGTGTACTGTGAATATTGAGAATGTACATTATGATAGTGATGTTTGCTTGTTGACACATGATGCTTATGATTACGTCTGACACTAAATTCCACATCAAATAAACCGTAACACAGAGATTCAACTGGAATAAACTGTTCCTCTGGTGAAGCCAAGGACGCTCGGCCCCGAAAATGTTTTCTGTGCACATTCGTCACAGCCTGGCTGTATTTCTCAGTGGCTGCTGAGAAGTGTAGAGTCTGCCTGCTCTCCAGGCAGCCTGGAGGAGTGCAGGCTCACACAAATGACGAGTATAATGAGATCTCATAGCAGCCATCAGCCACGATAAATCACTCCCGATGCGGGAGAGAGTGCACTCTAGCCAACACCCACTAACACACACACACACACACTCGCAGTGTGCCACCGTTCACTGTGGTTAGAGGAATGGAAACTCATTTCCAGTTGCTCATTACCCACAGTGCCTTATGGTGAATGAAACTGTATATTGTCGTAATAAAGCCGGTGTTGTTATTGTGCCTATCATACAGCGTTTATTTAAATGTCAACGCAGGTGAATGTGAATGAGATTTTTTTCACTGTTATTCACAGCTGAGACATTTTTAAAATCTGGTGACTTTCTCACTTGCATGACGTCTAAAGACCCCAGAAAATCATGTTTTGGCAGGACATCTCAAATGGTTTTGATTACATCGCAGACAAGAACTGTGATTAACTACACTTGGTGGAGAAACAATTTTAACTCAGAAATGTGCTATTAAATTTCACATTTAATTACAAGGAAATGACAAGTAACATAATTAAACGTTACATTTTGAAGTAGGTTGCAGGTGGAGTTGGGTGGGGGGCATATTGATTCGAAACCGCATTTGATTGGACAGAAATCTGTGCAGTGCAGGATGACATCATCAGTATCTTTTTTTTTTTTTTTTTTTAAGAAAAAGACGGCAAATTTACATTTTAGCTATATGTGTGTGTATGTACTGTGTATATTTATTCTGTACACACATACATGTATATATTTCAGAAAAATAGGTTTTTTATATATTTAATTTAATATACAGTGGGACTCGAAAGTTTGGGCTCCCCTTGCAGAATCTGTGAAAATATGAGTAATTTTCAAAAAATAAGAGTGATCATACTAAATGCATGTTATACTTTATTTAGTACTGTCCTGAGTAAGATATTGTGCATAAAAGATATTAACATTTAGTCCACAAGACAAAAAATTCTGAAATTATTAAAATAACCCCACTCAAAAGTTTGGGAACCCTTGGTTCTTCATACTGTGTTCTGTTACCTGATGATCCTCGACTGTCTTTCTGTTTTGTGATGGTTGTGAATGAGTCCCTTGTTTGTTCTGAACAGTTAAACTGAGCAGCGTTTAAAACTTTAAAGTCCTGCAGATTTTTCAGTTTTCCGGCATCTTTGCATATTTGAGCCCTTTCCAGCAGTGACTTTATGATTTTGAGATACATCTTATCACACTGAGGACATTTGAGGAACTCAAACAAAACTATTTAAAAAGATTCAAACATTCACTGATGCTCCAGAAGGAAACAAGATGCATTTTAAGAGCTGGGGGGTGAAAACTTTTGAACACGATGAAGATGGCCAAATTTTTCTTATTTTGTTGAAATATATATTTTTTTCCATTTAGTTCTGCCCTTCGTAAGCAACAGAAGATACTTGTATGTTTCCCGGTACACAAATTAAGTACAATTTACCTTGATCTTCAAATTCCAAATGTTTTCACCCCCCAGCTCTTAATGCATCTTGTTTCCTTCTGGAGAACACAGTACTAAGAACCAAGGGTTCCCAAACTTTTGAGTGGGGTTATTTTAATAATTTCAGATTTTTTTTGTCTTGTGGACTAAATGTTAATATCTTTTATGCACAATATCTTACTTAGGACAGTACTAAATAAAATATAACATGCATTTAGTATGATCTCTCTTATTTTTTGAAAATTACTCATATTTTCACAGATTCTGCAAGGGGTGCCCAAACTTTCAAGCCCCACTGTATATATAGAATGTACAATATTATCATATAGATTTCCTGAAAGCTAGCACACATGGGTTAAAAGTCACAAATATCACACATTTTTTAAAAATCTTGTTTTGATTACTTAAAAAAAAAAAAAAAAAAATGTCAAACCTTTTTAACATTGACAACAGCAATGAAACAAAATATTAACATTATTTTTTCCATTATTACTTTCTAATATAATATAATATAATACAATATAATATAATATAATATAATATAATATAATATAATATAATATAATATAATATTAATTTTTTAATGCAACATTTAAATCTTATAAAATGTGCAAAACTGAACTATTTAATTTAATTTAATGCTATCTTTATAATATAATATAATATTAAAGAGATTTTTAATGCAAAATGAAATTTAAATAAAATAAAATAATAAAATAAAAATGTAAAAAAACAATAGAATCAAACCATTTCATTCTATTTAATGCTAACTTACTTTGTTCTGTAATATAATATGATATAATATTATGTTATATAATATGTTTTTAATGCAAAATTAAAATGTATAAACATTATTTAAATAATGATACAACAGGAAGTACTTCACCACTTTCGTATCATTTCAAAACACAACTTTTTAACACTGACAACACCATCAAAACAAAATAGAATTTTTTTTTTTTTTACATTAAATACGTTATTTACTTTCTAATCTGTTCTAATCTAATATAAAAAAGGATAAATAGATTTTTGATACAAAATTAAAATAATAAAAAGTGTGGAGCATGACTATATAATGCTGCCTTTTATATTAGGTTTCTGTTTTTTTCCCATTAATGTGTGAAGTCCAGGAACATGTTTGTCATCATATTTTGAGAATGACCCAGGTCTGCATGTTATGAATGAGATGAACATGAATTTGAATTTGACTGGTTACGTGTTTGCATTGAAGGTTCATTGTTTGCCTCAGGGCTAGCGATGACACCGAGAAAAGTAATACCACCTATGTTGAGGAGGCCCAGCCAGTGCACGGTAAGAACTTCCTTAAAAAAGTTCAATTCCACGTTACATGCCATCCGCCCAGTTACACTTAGTTATGAAAAGATGTAATGCATTCCATGTGTATTTACATATGGCTTCAGGTAAAGTGATAAGGTTAAGTTTAAGTGACAGTCTCACATACATCACCTGAGGGCATCATGCGAAAAACAAACCCATCCTGTGGTTAATCTGTCTCTCCCCGCACAGAGATTACGATCCGCATCGATGAGTCAGATTGCCTGTCGGCAGCCAGCTCCCACGACATTGAGACAGAGCGTTTCCTCTCCACGGGCACAACGGGCCGCCGGGTCTCCTTCAACGAAGCAGCGCTCTTCGATCACAGCAAGAAAGCACAGGAGAAGGGTCGAAGGTCAGCCGCCCACTCACTGGTACCACCCACTCTAGACACAGAGCGCTCCTATTCACAGCGCTCGCTGCAGCTTTCATTACTCATCTATCTATGAGTTCTACATTGACATCTGGGCTCGTCAGATGCATGAGCCGTTGAGGAATAACAGGGGCTTTAACTTGTTTGTCAACATCAAGATTTTGGGTAAAATTAATGACAGCATGTAAGGGAAAGTTTGTTTTGTACAAAAAAACTTGATTATCTGATTACTCTAAGCACCTTTACAAATTCATGTAATTCGATTAATGAATATTTGAAAGTACTTATATTTTTTGATTTTTTTTTAAGGTCATAAAAATGTATGAATTATAAGTAATAAAGAATTATTATTAAAATTGTTACAATATTATATATATATATATATATATATATATATATATATATATATATATATATATATAAACATACATACATACATACATACACACACACACACTCATATTCTTTTTGAGATATACTTCATCAAAAAGTATTTCAATGATTAACATTTAATGAGTTAATGAAAATCTTATTAATCTTATTAATTTATATAAATAAATTACATAAATAAATTATGTGTTTATAAATTTACAAAAAAAAAGTTAAAGAACAAAATGCATTACATATTTAATTTTTATATTTACTTTATCTGAAACTATATAAAAATACGTATGCATAGATTATTACCTAAAATGGATAATGAACTATTATTAATTAAATATATATTTTCTTAAATATTAATCTGCCAAAAATGTATTACATTTTGTTATTATATATATATATATATATATATATAGATATATATATATATATCTATATATATATATATATATATATATAGATATATATATATATATATATATATATATATATATATATATATAGATAGATAGATAGATAGATAAGATAGATATATTGTTTTGTTTAAAAATCTTTTTTCTTTAACACATATACAAAATTAGAATATAATTAGAGAAAAAAATATTAATTTGTCAAATTTTGATACAACTAAATGAATAAAGATGACTAAAATGGTGATTTATGTATGTATATATATATATAGAAAATTATTATTAAAAGTGTTATGCATAAATCGGTTTTTAAGCAGAATGCAGAGAAGACTTTGGTTTCTTTGGTTAACAGCTTCTTGAAATGCAATTTGTCTACAGTTAACTCAACTTCGCCTATCCAAACGATAATTTCAACACTCCCGTGATATATTTGTGGTGTCAATCTCTGATGAAAATCCAGCCAGCATGTGTCATATTTCCACCTCGCCTCAGGTACACGCTCACGGAGGGCGATTTCCATCACTTGAAGAACGCGCGGCTCACCCACCTCCACCTCCCTCCACCCGCCCTCCAGATACTCACCATCCACGAGTGTGAGTCATCAGAGAACAGTATTGCCATGACAGCGCGCCCCGTCGCTAAATCCAGCCTCTCAGTTTTTCAGGTGACAGCCACATTGCTCTGCTAATAGGAGAATATGATGACAGTCATAACAAGGGCAGCATGAGATCCTATATTTCTAGGTCAGTTAAAAGCACTGAGCTCGTGATGGATTGTCAGTTTGTTAAGTGCTGTGGAGTGTAAGGAGACGTTTATGCAGTGGAGCAATTGATTTAATGTTTTAACATGTTAGGTTGTACTTTACTTTAGCCATGTCGTGATGAAGTGACAAGTGATAAATCCTACTGAATCTCACAAATTGTTTTTATTTGATGTGAGCCTTGAAAAGAAATCGTTGTGTTCAGAATACTGTTGTAAAATTATATATTGTACAAATATACTGACTACATAGTATGTGAAACTGTATTAATCATTTATACTAGTAAGAGTTTGTTTTTGAAGGAAATTAATACTTTTATCATCAACAACACAAATAATTGTTCAAAAGTGACAGTAAAAATCTTTACAATTTACAAAATTAGACATAACAGACGTTGCAAAAGATTTTTATTTAAAATAAATGCTCTTCTTTGACCTTTTTAAATCAGTTTCCACCAAAAAATATTAATCAGAACATCTGTTTTTAACTGATGTTAATAATAATAAATGTCTCTTGAGAAGCAAATCAGTTTATAAGAATGATTCCTGAAGGATGATGTGACTGAAAATTTAGCTTTGAATATTGCATGTGAAAACATGTAATCAATTAGAAAACAGTTATTTAAAATTTTATAATATTTCAGAATTTTTTCTGGTTTTACTGTAATTAAATAAATGCCTCGGTAATTAGCATAAGAGACTTCTTGCAAAAATATGAAAAATAGTACACCCCAAATGTTCATTTTCCTAAATTTATTTATTTATTTATTTATTTATTAGAAATAAATCGAAAGCTGTGTTTTTAAGTGTATTAACTTTTGCTAATATGATCAAATATTAAGAATAAATGTTTAAAATAGTACTTGGTTCTTTCATCATGCTGGAAAAAGATTATCCACAGCATTGTGAACATTCTGCTAATGCGTCATTCAGTAAACTAGCCCCTCCCACAGTCAAATCTCATTGGTCCAAAATTCTTCTTGCATGGCTTTATCAACCTTATTTTTAATATAAGAGAGCAACCTTTTTAAACTTGTATTTGCCAGTTTTGGTAGTCAAAATTGCTTCAACTGGCATTTTAGCAACAAAACTATTTTTTTATTTTTGTATTTATTGTAAAATTGTAATCTGTAACACAAGTAGTTTTATCATTTACTGTTCTAATTATAGTTGTTTTGCCAGTTGTTTAACTAAACCAACTAATAAATTGGAAGTCTCAGAAAAATAGATGAAAGGTGTAAGAAATAGGTCAGTCTTTATTAGGTCCAATTTTCGCTATTAGCAAACAATTAGCTACAACTTTTGCCTCAGTAAACTCCTAATTACTCCTTATTAATAGTTAGTAAGGTATTGTTAAGTTTAGGTGTTGGGATGTAGAATTTCTAAGCAACAGTAAAGTTTCGTCACCACAACAGAAGGTCCGCCTCTCAATTCATTCAATAAGACAATGGAAAGAAAACGCGAATGACGTCAGATGCTTTTTTTCAACTACAGGCGCTCAGAGTCAGACTCAGAGCGCTCTTGCAAAAACGCGAGGCGCAGTAGGCAGCTTAAACGCGAGGTGCACGGGGCACATAAACAGCTCACAAAACACTCACTGCCAACAGAAAACTATTTAAAAAAGGCGCCTCTTATTGCAAAAATCTGATCGGGGCCTAATCGGTTAAATAGCGGAAGTTATTCCTCCACCACACGCGTGTGACGTTATTAACAATGGCATTATGTTGTCGAACTAATGTGGTTCAAACGACAGAATTGCGACTGTCTTTGTGACTAGCTAGTTTGTTTCCAGAGAAATGCATCAGTACTATGGTGGTTAATCAGTGAGTTACGTCATTGTACGGGAAATGCACCCCTGGTTAGGACTTGATGTTAGAATGCTGCTTCAACAAAGTTACTGAGTCTGAATCTTTAATAAACATTTTTATATCTGTACGAGGCATCATGGTTAATCAGGTTTCTTATTATTGTCAAAATAATAACCGCCCATTGTGTTTGTCACATGGACAGCCACCAATATTTTCACTGCCCCAGACTGCCCTGACCAGCCGGACTCTGAGTCCCAGCTCTGCCCTTCCTGGCGACGCTCTCAATTCCACTGTGGACACCACGTTCTGTGAGAGCATCACAGCGGCCGGTCCTGAGCCGTCCAGCCCGTGTCTAGTGAGTCACAAACACTCACCCACTGACACATCACGATACACACAACAATCCACGTGAACGGACAACTCAAAGTTAATTTGAGTCACAAACACATGCTGAATGCATACAGCAGATCATCCGATTGTATTGCATTTATGTAATCTTGCGAACACAAACAGATGGAGGTCAGAGGAGGAGTCGGGAGGAGCACAGGCATCATAGGTAATGGTAGAGAGTGTGCGTCGGCCTCATCCATGGCCCTGTCCTCTTCTGGCGGGGTCCCACAGGGCTCCATGCTCCAGTTCTTCACCAAGCTCCGCCGACACGCCAGCCTGGAGGGAGCGAGTCCCTACTTCAAGATCAAGAAGTGGAAGTTCGACAGCAGCCAGAGAGCTTCAAGTCTAGACATGAGAGGTCAGTGACACATCCAGGAGCTGGCAGCAGATTAAAGAGAGCATCCGGTGTGAATGTAGGGCGCTAGTTTCATCACAAATAAACAGGCTGTGCTGATGAAACATTCATTTTATAGAGGTATTGCTATTTCATGCTGTTTAAAAAAACAATTCTTAAATCTAAAGCCAACTGAATTTTTTAATACTGATTAAAAAGTGGTTGTACACGGTGCGTTTTTTGCTGTTGTACGAGCTCGCAGACAATATTTTTTCTCAGATGCATCTCAGATGCTGGCATGGTCACGGCCGAGCGGCAACCTCCCACTCTCTCTCATGAGGCCAATAAGGAAGTGATTAAAACTGCAATTCATGGACTGGCCACTTGAGGCTGGCTGCAGAAGAGAGTCAGTCCCCATGTTAAAATGCCCAACTTTACAGCAGAAAAAAACGTTTATAGCCTGGTTCAAAAAATTTTTTGGTCTATATAGCTAATTTTTGCCCTTCATGACAACTGTGAGGGGGGTGAATTTTTTTATAACTCATCCATTTAAATTATATTAAGCCTTAAATTTCATCATAATTAGGGCGTGGCCACTTGAGTGACAGGTGGATTGCCGCTGCTGACAATGCCATCGCGCTAGGTGGGCGTGGCTTCAGCAATCAGCTCCCGCCTTTTTGCCCATTTTTGATTTTCCGGGAGAGTCGCGCAGTGACGCGCTGCCAAGATGGCGACGGCCAGCTCTGCACACTTTAAGGCTTCAAAACCGCTATTGAGGAGTCTATGGGTGATGTCACGGACACTACGTCCATATTTTTTACAGTCTATGGTCACGGCCCGTACCGTGTGAGAATAATTACGGGCCGATCTGTGAATGTTACGAGCACCTCCCAACTTCCTGATAATTGTCAAACATGTCTAAAAAATTCGGACACTGTCAGTTTAAATTGGTGGCGTATATGAGACTGAACGACATGATTTGGCGATCCATCTGAAGTTGACCAATCAGAGGAAGACAAATCCCACATATTATGTTTATAAATAGTCTATATATAGTAAAAAAGGTTTTTTTATTTTTTCAAATTGTGCCAAATTTGCAGTTCAGCTTTATGAATGAATATACCTGTTGTATTTACATAAAAACTAGCAGAAATTTAGAAATAGCCTTCTCAACTCGAGTTGTTAATGAAGAACAGGAAGTCCATGCTTTTCTCTGCTTTTCAGCCATTCTCTTTGCCATGTCTTCATTTCTTTTCTTTTTTTTTTTTTTAGCCATAGCTGCCACAAAGAAAACTATTTCATCTTCAGAATCCCTATTTTTATGAATGACGCGAAACGTAATGCTTTTACGTCAGAGTTTGTAAAATCGTACTAAATGTGTGACTGCCTCCATACGATTTTCAGATAAAAGGTGCGAGGCCTCACAACCTTCTGACCTTCAGAATCGCATCTTGTACACCAACTTTAAAACTGTTTAGTTTTCAGATATTTTTGTTTTTATCAGTGCTTAATCTATAATTAGCTTTAGAGTATTTTGTTTTGTTTTTAAAGCAGTGCATTTTAATTAGAAGCTTTAGAATATTTAATTATTTTTAATTAGACAAATCATTAAATATTATATTACAATTTAAATATTGTACTTAAACATACAATACCATAAAAAAAATTTATTTGATCAAAAGTACAGCAAAAACAGTAATATTGTGAAATATTATTACAATTTAAAATCAGTGTTTCTATTTTAATATATTTTAAAGCATAATTTATTCCTGTTATGGTAAAGCCGAATTTTCAGCATCATTACTCCAGTCTTCAGTGTTTACTTTTTAGTATCTTTGTCTTTGTAAACCATTAATTTTTTGATAAATAGAAAGTTTGAAAGAACGCCATTTATTTGAAAACTTTTGTAAGATCAGAAATGTCTTCACTGTCATTTTTTTTATCAATTTCATGCACCCTTGCTAAATAAAATAACTAATGTATTAAAAGAAAAGTTAAAAGGCTGCCATTGTTCTTCAAATGTACTTAACAATGGTGTGATCTCATTTTCCTCTCTTAATTTTATCAAACTTTTATTATACTGTTTCATTGACATGAAAAAAATCCTCTGATAGGGCAAGTGGGATATTGTTCTACCTCGTGTTTTAAATATGACAAAGTGCATGGTGTAGCTGATGGGACGGAATTAATTAAATGCTGCTGTTTGATTATATAAGCATTACTGTAAAATATCTCCGGATTTATCCTCTCAGGTCTGACAGCTTGAAAGGAAGTGTGAGTGGAAAGTACAGACAGTGTTATGAACCTATGAAGCGATCAGTTTCCTAGCCTTAGGGGATGCAAAGCAATATTGAATGTTTCTTTGCTTTTCATTTAGCCCCGGCATTGTGTATTACCTTGGAAAAATGATTGAAGACCTTAATAGAGTTTTAGTGCCTTCATGTAGCATGGAGCAGAGAAATGGTTTGGCTTTTGTCCGTCCGTGTGTGTGTGTGTGTGTGTAGCAGACTATAGAATATTATCTCAGCCAAGACGAAGCTGCTGTATCTGAGAGCCAAGACTTACTCTCCAGCAGATGGCCGGATGACGCATGGCTCTTCCAATCCAAACTTTTCTTCTTTTTTTTTTAATGAGAGACAGTGAAAATGAGCATCTCAAACGCTCAGTGTTTTTTATTCGGTGTAACAATACGGTCATGATAAAACCTATGCTCTCCATATAACAGATTTTCACTGCTGAATGCCCAGGGTAACAAATAAGATACATGTTATAATGTTAATATATTAATTATGTTTTCTGAATGCATTAAAACCTAATGCACTACATTTAGAAAGCAAAAGAGGAGAGGTTGGAATCCATTATTCGAGAATTGGAAGAGGAGTTAATGAATTGTAAATGTTTTTCATGTTCCATATGTTATGTTGATCTTATTTGTGCTGTATTTATGTATAAGTCTACATTTCGCTATCTATCTTGGCCAGGACACTCCTGTAAAACAAGGTTTTTAATCTTTCTTGGTAAAAAATAAAAATAAACGTAAAATAATAATAATAGATTTAGAGGCAAATTATATAAATATAATTTTAATTATTTATGCATTATTTTACAGTTATCTTTATATTACTTTTATTTTATATTTTAATTCATGAGAACCCAGTTATATATCAACATGGAGCCAGACGAAATGTGAGATTGTTAAAAGTAATTTGTCTATCAGCTATTTCAGCCACCAAACTGGATATGATTTGATTCTTATCAAAACTATGAGATAACATAGTGATAAGTGAGAATGAACTTATTCACAATTCAATATTTTTCCACTAAAACGCTATTATATAAACACTATTTCTGCAAAATGAACTATGAATAATTATGTTCACAATAATTATTTTATACTTTAACCCTATGAAACCAATAGTTTTTGTTCAAACAAACAATTAAATATGTGGTAAAATTATTATTTTCAACCCTCATTCTGAACCTCTCCCAGAAACAGCTTTTATGAGTGGTTCCTTTAAAGCTGCAGTCCGTAACTTTTTTGTGTTCAAAATTGACAAAATTTCTATAATAAGCGAGTACACCATGAATCCATTTTTGAAACAGTGTTTTTGGCTTGTCCTGATTCACTTTGGTAGACCTATAATAATTGTTTATATTCAGACTATTTACACGGGTAGGTTCGGGTAGGTACCGCTGCGGAGTAGCCCAATACCCAAGTGATCCGCCATAGACATAAACAGAGAGTAGTAGCTCCGGCTAAAATGTTCTTCCGTAAGATGCACGCAGTTCTGTTTATTAACCGCAAGAGTGCAAAATGTTACAAACTGCAGCTTTAAGGGTTCCTCAGTTATCGGCCAATGTTACGACTGAACGTCATTGCATCTGAAACAGTATCAACGCCCCCACGCTATTGCATGTTATGACGACATTATCAAAATAAAACAGTCATTTCCAGACAAAGCAACTAGAAATCATTTACTTACATACTGATGCAGCTGCAGTCAGATCTAATATGCTTCATTTTTCAACAAATGTTTTCTCCATAACACTGTGCCTCATTTACAAAACAAAATGCTCCAAAGTCTGAACGAGCTGTTTAAACCAAACGCATCAAAGCAAATGCTATCTACAGTTTATTTAATGGAAATATGTTTTTTTAGAAATCATTTAACTTTGTTGGTAATGATGGCATTTGCAACTACAGTTGGCATATACAGGTTTTTTTTTTTTTTGGTGGACCAAATATTTGTTGACAATAAAATCTGAAATGTGAAAACTTTACTTCATGTTAGCATAAAAATTGCTTTGTGAGTCTATTGATGATGCCACAAAATTCACGTTGTCCCCACAGGTTCCCCCAAGCGGAGGCAGTTCCAGCGGCAGCGTGCAGCCAGCGAGAGCATGGACCAGGAGGATCATGACAGCCATCACATTGACCTTATCCAGTACATCGCTCGCACCAAGGATGTCACCTACTGCCCCACCCGGCCTAGTCCACGACTTCTCTCCCCACCTTCCACACCCCCACCCTCCCTCGGCAGGTATCTTTAATTGCTTCGCCCATGCATTTGCTATAGCAACCATCTGCCTCACCACACCTCATACAGCAGACCTCATTCCATGCTGGACTGATCTCAGCGCGCTGATCGCATTGACTTATCATGGCGTCATCAGCTTACAGTGCATAAAGCTTTGCTTTAGATTTGGTAAGCTGTTTTCTTGAATTATTAGAGGCAGGCCTTTATTTCTAATTCCATCTTTTTGATAAATAATTGTTTTAAATAAACCGTTTTAAATTAAAAGCGATAGCGTTCCAGGACAGAGATCACAACATTAGCACAGAATCAGTTCAGAATCAATCACCAAAAGAATCAGTTCGGTTTAGACGCGCTCTCTGTCAGTCTGCTTCACGCTGAATCACGCATGCGCAGTATAATCAGATCCTCGGTTCTCAAATCGGATGCATCCGACAGAAACTGTTCTCAGTTCAGTGTATTGGTGATCCGAAAACCGATGCAACCGGTTCTTGACTCGAGAACGAGGAACGCTCCGGCAGTGGGCGTGTACGTTAGTTATCTGGCTCTGCAACACAAATTTCCCCCCGGCCTTTAAGACCGGCCTTTATTTGTCTGTTTTGACCCCGCCCCCGGCCACTATCAGAGGCCCGATGTTTATTTGACTACCGGTTTTTATTTGAGGAATTACGGTATATTGTTTATATTTGCTTACCTATCACAACTGACTTTCCTGTCTCTGTTGCTGTGTACTGGTCTCAAATTAACCATCACAGAGTGAGTCACAACCATCTGTGCACTAATGGAGGCATCTGTTTTAACATTTCTGAATCTGGACTCCAAGCTTTAACGGAAGGGAAAATAAACAAACCTAATATGTTTGGGGTCACTTATTCAGCGAAGATGCATTAAAGTGGTCCAAGTGACATTAAATACATTTTTAATATGAATTACTACAGGATATTGGTTTGTTTTAACTCAGAGGGAGTGTCAGCAACATTAAAAAAGTTAACAGCTTAAGTCTTTCATGGATTAATGCTTATTGGAGACGCGAACCGTTTCAAACGATTCAGTTTGATTTGGTGAACTGTTTCAAGAAGATCTGGTTACATTGAGTGATTTGTTCGGGAACCAGATATCACTACCATAACACGCTCACAACAGACCCGGAAGAGAAGACAATGCTGAATAAAGTCATAGTTTTTGTTATTTTTGGACCAAAAAGTATTTTCAATGCTTCAAAAAAATTCTAACTGACCCTCTGATGTCACATGGACTACTTTGATGATGTTTTTATTACCTTTCTGGACATGGACAGTATACAAAAATGTATTATATTTAAAATTTATTTGAAAACCCAGACTGACAAAACAAATGTTGTGCTTCACTGCGGCATTTTTTTAAAGAAATACTTACTATATTTAAGAAAATGAGCTTGATAAGCTTGATTTGTGCTGTTCTTCAGGTTAAAGGTGGAGGTGATGGTGGAGCCCAACTGCAGCAGAGCGATGGGTCCCGGAGTGATCGGCCTCACCTCTGAGCCCCCGGAAGAGAGTCTTGAAATGGGCTACCATCAGGAGAGCTTAGAACCTCAGACCTTGTACCGTGATATCTGGACTCTTCGAGCCTCCCTTGAGCGGTATGTCTCGTCTGACCAGAGCAGCAGCAATGACAAAGACTCTGTCCGTAGTGACGCAGACAGCGTGTGCTCTTTAGGGGTTAAGACTGAGATGGGAGGGCTGCCTAGGTACCCCTCGCAGGATATTGGGGATGAGATGGAGGGGGATGCGGACTTGCCTCTAGATGAGGGATCAGAGAAAGGTCGCAAACAGGATAGTGTCGATTCAGAAAGGGGAAGTGACGGAGAGCCAGGAAACCGTAAGTTGCTCCAAATGGACAGCGGTTACGCCTCGATAGAAGCACCTTCGCGTGCTCCCGAGGAGTTGCGACTGTTTGGTAGCAGCAGTAGCAGTAAGGATGACTCCGCCGTGGAGCGCAGGCACTTCTTCAGTTCTGGTCGCAAAGGGACCGTTTGCGAGAGCTTCGACACAGACATCTTGGATGAAGAACTCGAAGAGGAACCAGCGGGGGCCAGCGGCGGGGTGGATGGAGTGGAAAAGGACGAGAGCACCATGCTGTGGTCCCCCTATGGCCAAATGTTCACTCAAAGCGACGTTCAACCTCAACCCCCCCTCTTTTCCCGGCGTGACTACAGCATCGATGAGAAAACCGACGCACTTTTCCACGAGTTCTTGCGGCATGACCCACAGTTCGATCAGCAGGAATCTCCACTGCGCTCCAAGCATCGCTCCCGCGTGCACCTGCGTAAGCAGTGGCAGCGCTCCAAACAGTACAGCGACCCAGGCCAGCGCTTCCAATCCTCTTTTGACCGGTACCCGCGCTCCGCTCCGACGTGGCGAAACTGTCAACTACCCTCTAGAGACTAGCTACCACAGCACACTCCCACGAATCATTAGTGCACCTGATGAAGAGAACAGCGAAGGTGCAACCAGTACACCCGAAACACCCAAGGCAGATCCAGATACCGCTACTGATGTGGATCCTGACAAGAAAAGAACATCTTCCAGCACCGGAAGCAGTGGAACCATCAATGAAAAGGAAACCCTTGAGGAATCGCAACCCCCTCCAATGACTGACATTTCTGGAGAGCAGCCGGTGGGCCAGGAGAACTCTAGGCAAACATTGCCACCACCTGAGCCTCCTGATGAACGTACACCCAAATGTACAAGCTATGGCCCACAGACAATCACAGAAGAGCTGAGCGACAAGCTAGCGGCAAGCCTCGAAGAGCGGCTGTACTCAGATCTCCGCAGGACCAGGGAACCGCCCGAGTGTAGTGCAGTGACTGTGACCTACACATCCCCTGATCACAGTCCAGTGTAGCATGTGGCTCCCTTCATCACCTCATGCAAGAACACTTCACGGCGACGACAGGTCCAGAGTTTTGATCGACATTGGCTCCGATCTGAAACAGGTTTGCTTTGGTCATTTAAATGGTGAGGAAATCATTCTCATTATGTCCTAGACCAGTGGTGTAGAGACGCTTCTTCCATGCTCAGTGTTAAATAAATGGCAATTAAGGCTCATACCTCATGTTGCTCAATGCACCAAGTCTTAAACAAATGAAATGTCAAAGTCTGTTATTAAAGCTCTCCATTTAGCTACTTGTTGACTTCAAAAGCCAATATTTCCTCTGCACTAGGTAATCCACTGTGAAATTGGGTGCTATTAGATTTAAGAACGATTATATTTGTAATTGCATGAATTATATTGCAATGCTTCCTATCCGGATGTCTGTTCATGACCCAAATCAATATTATTTTCTTTCACTTGTTTTTAAATGTACAAGCTAGCCCTTCATTCGATTATTATGTTTTGTTTCTGAAGTTGTAAAATACTCAATACTACTTATGATTAGCTTCTGGGAATTTGTTGTGTGGTTGAACCTGCTTTAAGATTTTAGAAAGAAAAAAAATGCTATCAATTATAAATCATAATGGAATCATCATGGAATAAACTGTAGAAATGTCCTTGTATGGGTAGACATGCCTAATTATGCCACATAACCCATATTTCAAAAACAACAGCATATCTGAAACACCATGGCATTGGGCCAGTTCCTAAGCAAACATAAACATAAGTCTTTTCCCTTTTAACTTCACAGTGTTTATAATTTGGGTTAAATAAGATGGTAATAGTTGCACTATATCACTAGCCGTGTTAGCTTGTTCCCCACCAATTTGTTTGCAATCCATTATTAACTGTCCTTTTCATTTAATAGTGTTATTTTACCATTGAAGCACTGAATGGCTAAAACTGCCTCTTTGTGAGATACTGTAATTTCATGACCATTGAATTATTATTATTATTGTGCTTTTCATCTTTTAAGTGTGTAATCTGTTCTGTATAATTGATCATATCTGTGAGAATGAAAAAAAGACAGAACGTTTTTTGAGAATACAGTGACAAACTGTTGTCAGGTAATACCAAGATAAAACATTAAAACACAACAGTTTGGAAAACGGAGAAAGAAAAGACAATCCTGGAAAATAATGACCACAGATATTCCTCTCTAAGGGTTTGAATCAGGCCTGAGAAATTTTTATGAATTTCATTATGAGAAGGGCATGCCTTTTCCTGCATGTATTTCACGAAATGAGCTCTGTGTGTTAGTTAACAGTACTTTTATGTGAAAATTACCAAGACAAGAATCCCTAGAGGTGGATGACTGCATAAGCTGCCTTTGGACAGAAGCGTTATTTAAAATCATTTAAAGCAAATCCCACTGCCTAGCAAAAGCAACTGTTGAATCTCGGTACAAATGCCACCATTCACGTTGATCTGAATTATTCCAATGAAATGGAATTCTAGTATTCCCGCCTGTCAGCTACGTGTTGCATTCTATATTGATGATTATGGGTTTGATCTTCTTGGAAGCATGCAAACAAAAGGTTGTCCTTGGCGGATTCTCAATTGTGATGTTTTGAAAAGTGTATCTTTGAGAAATCTGAGCGAAAAGGCCATTGGTGATAGAGGCTCTTGATGTAATGAAGAAAACCCTTGGCTAGCATCCACAGTCCTTGTCTATGAAGGCTCACATTGTTTTGTGGCCTTTTAGGGTGATTGTCTTGAGCTGTCGAGTAGTTCTATAAAGGGTACATGTAATATTTAGGGTGCATCTGAAGTGCCCTGTCTAGAATTAAAAGGCTTTCATTATCTAGGTGAACAATGACTGATGTATGTGCATGGAGTAATTAACAATGCCAGAGAAAAAAAAGAGCTTCAGACTAGCTCAAATTGTTGATTGATTGTCTCTGGCTAAATGAAACATACTGACCATCTCACATGATTAATATGGTGCCTTCCTCTGTGTTTAACATTTAATGGGATAGTTCACCCCCAAAATGCAGTCCATGCAGTGAAAGACTGTGGGGTCCGAACATTGTTGTTTGGACCCCATTGACTTTGATTGCATAAGCAAAAACAGTTGAAAAATTATTCAAAATATCTTCTTTTGTGTTCAACACATGAAAGGCAGATACATGTTTGTAATGACGTGAGGGTGCATAAATGATGCCAGAATCTCCATCTTTGGATGAACCGTAACATTAGGTAAACAATTGTTATGGCCAGATCTCAGTAGAGCACTTATTTCTTATATCCTAGTTTTCCATAATTGAACAGACCAAATTACCATATAGAGATTAATAAAAAATAGAAAACAAACAGAAATAGGAATCTGTAACTTGTATGTCAAATACATGTACACCTACAATATTTTAGCGATTACAATTCCAGTCCTTGGTTTTAATTAACTGTAATCCAGAACATGTCATGGACAGTGAAATCTTTACATTGGAAAGTAGAATTGTATATAAGCACAATGAGGTCCCAGTGCAGGCACTAGAATAGTCTATGTCTTGGATTAGACATAAACCTAGTTGGGGACCTTACAGTATGTGCACAATCAAACAGCCTGTCAGTTGAAATATTACTGTGTATAGATTTGCATGTGATGACAAATTATTGTTTAGCAGATCCAAAATGAAACTTCAAATGACAGATATTTTTAATGTGACTGATAATTAAAAGAAGTAGACTTGGTACTAAATATTGTAAAGTATTTTAAGGAGTCTGTTATTTTAGAAGTTCTGCTTCGCTGACTTGATGAGATTTTTTGCCATATTTCCATGGACAAAAAGGTTTATTTCTATTGCTGATTATATTTCGATGAAAGAGAAAATATATTTATGTGCAAATTTCCATGTAGAAAAAAAAAATCTGTAAAAATCTGCTTGACTAATTACTAATTTAAAGAAAAAAACAACTAAAAAGAGAAAGCGAGGCAAGATTTCTGAACATTTTGTTTAGTTTACCTGGATCTCTTTGTTCTAGATCTACTTAGCCTTGAGGGACCAACCAATCTAAACTTTTATTTTCATGTTATGTTTTTTCAACTAGTCAATAAAGAATGATGCATTATGATTTTGCCCGAGTCCTTTTTCGTTTTTTTCATCTCAAGATCAAGAGATTGTCGGCTCGCTCTGGCAAACCGTTATCAGCACCTATGTTCCACCCTGCCATTCTCCTTCTTAGGTGCTGAAATATCCCTTTGGGAACATCAAATATTCATATCAGCCAAGCTAATAAATTAAAGATGGCTGTACAGTCATTATGATTCCAAATCAATAGCAACTCCAGGTAACTAGGGAGAATGGGAACGGGCCTTTAAGCTTGTGACAGCGGCTATCAATCATCTGCGCAACGACACAAACAAAGACCACTGACACATGCGATTTATTCATGCCCCTCTGCTGTACTGAATGTTCCTCATCTGAATTGACTAAGACCAACTCTAGGGATGGTCACAGCCTTCTGAGAATAATTTCTCCACTGGGGACCATATGTTTGATCACAACTCAATTTCACATCAAAATTTATGCATACACAGAATAATTGATAACTGTGGTGAGGGAAGATATTTACCAGATATTTGCCCTCTCAAGTTTATTTAGGTATATAATTTAGCCTAATGCATTGTGTATTTATTTCCCATCGCAAAAGCATTTATATAAACTAAGTTCTGCAATCGTCAGAAAGCTGCCTATCTAGATAGCGGAGTGAATGTATACAATGGAGAGGGTATGTTTATATGGTTGTTAATTAATGGGATCCAATCCAATCCATTGGATTTTGACTAAATATCTTTGATACATTTTGGCTTTAATAATATTTCCCCAAGACATAGGTAAGAATAAAGCTGCCACACTGAATTCATTTTGTTCTCTCAGGGACAAAGCACTTGAACACGACATACTTGTAATTGACCCTTCGCAAAGTACCCCCCCCCCCTCCCACCCCAGGTACTGTTGCTATGTCCAACAAACAATACCCTTCTCACACAGTGAAAAATATATTGTAAAGTAAAGGGGTAACTGACAACACACCAACAGACAAGATAGAACAGGTTACTACTGGTATGAGACATAAAATGATTCAAATGTTTTCATTTTTTTTAACAAATTCAAACAATAAATACAGTTTTGTGGCTCTTTAACGTGTTGTGACAGATCGAGATCACTGTAGTGTGCCTCAGTTCAAGTGGAATGTGAAATGAACATCTCTTCCTCTTCACTGGTTATAGCACAAAATAAACATGAATGAACTTCAGAAGGTATTTTATTTCGATTTGGCTACTAGAGAGCATTTGATTGGACAAAATCAATGTCACAAAAAAATGTTTGTTCTTCAATTTTAAGTATATCAGGGCCTTGACAGTAAATTTTTGAAAACTTTTTAGTAGAACATTAACTAATAAACACAACCCAAGAGCCACAGCACTCTTAATCTTATTTGAGATGAGAACTTTATGCATGGTCACACATTGCATTTTATGCTAATTGAAACCTCATTCAGTACTTCAGAAAGTAAGGCTAAGAGTAAAAAAGCCTCGGCTCACTCTTCAGAGCTTGGCACTCATTAGGATGACTGTACCCTGTGAAGCATGCTTGGTGTACATATGCCCTGCTCCAGGCTACAGAATACGATGTGCTTCTCATCATCATAGTGACAGCACATATGGTTTCAGTGGAAAGCGTCTTCTAATGCAGTCATTTCGTAGAGGTCTACTTAAAGCAAACTATCTAGAGACGAGGGGATGGGTTGCCCTTGCAGACTTATCTGCACATTGTTCATTTATTCCTATAATGGAAGCGTCGACTGTGCCCAGAACCGCTATGAGAGTCGAAGTCACAGGAAAAAATAATGTCTGAAATATCTCTGCTTCGTGAAACACAATATCCTGTGCAATCCATTAGGCAGAGATGGCCAGTGAGTCACCAGCAATGCACAAATTAATGGAGATGAAATGTAACTCACTCCCCACCCCATCCCATCAGCAGACAGAATGGTACTTTGCAAGAGCACAGCATCAACATTTCAATCGGCCCATTCCCTTCTGCGAGGGATAAAGTGCGTGGGAGACACCGTTGACTCATACTAGATAAGACACACTTTTATCAGAAGGTCACTCAGGCTCTCCTCTCTAATTAAGCCGTGCTGAAAATGTTCAAATCTGGTTCCTGGACTTTTTGACATACCAGACTTCAGAAGCATCGGAATCTGTGCCAAAAAACGATCCGGGTTCCATAGGAAAGGAAAATTACAACGGAGATGTCTTCCATATCTCATTTGTTTCTCCAATATGTATATGTGCACATATGTGTGTGTGTGTGTGTGTGTGTGTCTCTCTCTCTCAACAAATATTTCTCATACCACCAAGACCAAATTATCAGAGCTACTCCCCACCCCCCCTACAAACTGGGTCTAAATACATTCATATATTTATTGTGTATATTATGTTTCTCTTTAAGACAAGACTAAAAACTAAATGAAACTGAACTGAGTAAAGAAAGCAACCTTTATCTTATCTCTTCCTTTCTGTGTTTGTTCTGACGTCACATGAAGAGTATCATCTTCGTTTGAGCACACTTGGAATCAGATAAACCGCGGATGGACATTCAGATAAGTCTGCAAATTTCAAACCTTCCTGATCGTTGGTACCTTTCCCCCTAGTCAGAGGATGCCAATGCTTCCTGCCATGTTATCCCCAACCCTCTTTTACATTCACTATGATGAATGGTAATGGTTGCATAGGGAGCAAGATGCGAGGTGGTGCACCGGGTAGGCAGAGGAAAGTGGGAACTTGTTTAGAGACTGAGCCAGTGCTTATGAATGAGTCATAGAGAGTGTAACCCACATGAATGGGCAGGTGTCACTGCAATGAAAAAGGAGAAATAGAAAGAGAAGATGAGGGGGTGATCAAGAGGTATAGAAAGAGACCTAGATAGAGAGAGAGTGAGAGTTCCCTGGAAAGCTGATTAGGATCCAGCTCATGCCCACACATCCACCCACACGCTCTCCCTCCTCCGTTTCTCTTCCTCGTCTCTTGAGGATGATGAGCATAGGGTTCCTCTTGTCTGCGTCCACCTCCATAATGGCCCCGTTGTGTTATTCTTCTGTTTCTTCTTCATCTGTTGGTAAAATAAAAAATACACTTGAATGGTCCTAATCTAAAGAAAGCCCTACCACATAAATGTTTAACCAGAGAGGAATGATTCACATGAAAAGCTTTTCAGCCTTTGAATTTTCCTCCATTACTGAGAGCTACTGTATAACTTATATATATATATATTATACTCACCTTCAAAATGTCTTTTGGGTGAACTGGACATCTCTGAAACCATGACTGGCTCCCTAGTCGTCTCATTTACGTCTCATTGTGAATTCCAGGTGGTTGCTTACTGACCCAACCATAAGCTTAAATGATATTCCAGTCTCTAAAGATTCTTCGGTATAACTAAAATGTATCTTTTTATTAATTTTATGAATTACCAAATCTGTATAGAAATGGAAACAAATTTTTAACCTACATTATATTTAAGTCGATCCTAAATTTGGGATTAAACTCTACACTGAATTTTAAGATTGACTGATGTACAATAAACTGCTTCAGTCTAACCCTATGAAATCATGACATTCTTCATCACCGATTTGCAGAGGTGGGTAGTAACGAGTTACATTTACTTCGTTACATTTACTTGAGTAATTTTTCGGGGTAACGAATACTTTTCGGAGTATATTTAAAGATGGGTACTTTATACTCTTACTTGAGTACATTTTTTGGGAAAAATCTGTACTTTTACTTCGTTACTGTGGGCGACGCCCCTCTCGTTACTTTATCTTAATGCAATAAATGCTTCAGTTTATTCCAAATGCGCCGTCTACTTTTCTCTGGACAATGAGCGATGCCCATTCGCGAATGATTCATTCTTTTGAGTCAACTCTGTTCAAAGGCTTGATCAAACCAGTCGGCAAACGAGTGAATTGGTTCATGAATCAGTTTGATTGAGTCGTTCAGTTCCATGCTGCACGCGCTGAGCTCTGAAGCGGTTCACTCAGAGTTGTAACGTTTAAGAATATGAGCAGCGTTGAAAACGTGGCTATGGAACTGCACTGAATTGAAAGCTAATCTGCAAAGGCTATTATTTGCTTGCGGTGGAGATCCTTATTAGATGAACGCGTGTGCTGTCTACTGTTTAACAGGTAATAACTTGGGCTACATTCGATTACAGTACACGATACCACTGTGACATTAGTTTGTTGTACGTGTGTGGCTTGTAACAGGTTGAATGCAGCTTCCAAAAGACAAAGAAAAGCCGATTAAGATTTTATTAATTTTAATACAATAACACCAGTACGAGTAGGTTCAGCAAGTCATATCATCAGCTGCTAAATTCAGATCTGTGATCGCTTGCTGGCGCTGAGCCAGAGACATATGCGTTTTTACAGCGCTGCATTAACCAATCACACACGGTTCTGTTGAGCTTTTGAATGCAGTGGCCAATCAGAGGCGTTCCGATGAGTCATCGCTGAAATGCCGGTGCTTCCTTCACTCGCTCACTTACTGAATACCTCTTTCTGCCGAATTCTCTCGTCAGAAACAACAAAGTGCAGATGTGTGTACGAATCTATAATTAAGATATTGATTTCACAGTGTTAACAGTTTCAGTGATTTTAATGGGAGTTTCTGAGAGTGAATGAAATCTAGACTGTCAGTGAAAATTATGTTTAATGTAAATGTTATTTGCTCTCTTTCTGAACAATGAAAGATTAGTAGCAATATTTATATCACATTAACTTTCAATGTTAAATTCACATTTAAAATAAAGTCAGTCGTATTAAAAATATGTTATGGCATGATACCTATATTTGTTACTTAAATAAACAGACAGGGTTTTATAATAAATTACATAAATTGGATTAAAGGCTGATGAAATATATACATTTATACACACACACATACATTACTTACATTTTTTGTCTATATATCTATATAAAAAAAGGCTCCGTATATATGACCCAAAGTAACTAGTAACTAACTACTTGAGTAGATTTTTTATCCGATACTCTTTTACTCTTACTCAAGTAACTATTCAAGACTAGTACTTTTACTTTTACTTGAGTAAATATTTCTAGAATTACTTTTACTTTTACTTGAGTAAAGTTTTTGGGTACTCTACCCACCTCTGCCGATTTGACAGCAATTACATTCACTATCCAAGACATTATTATGATTACTAATAATATTGTTAGCCATGCCTTAATAAATTACAATGGTAAACTGATTCAATCTTTGAACAAATTCTTATTTTATTGAAACAACTTTGAATTTAAGGTTGTAGATGGCTATGCAATATAGTAAATGGCTCTCAATTATGTCAAGGCTATCACAGAACCTTCCACTCTGACAGAACAAGCACTCTTCACATAGGTGTACGTCACAGATCGACCCAATCAGCAACTGTAAACGACGGGACTGCAATGACAGCAGCACAACAATTGTAAATCTGTGGGTGTAACTGAGCAACACCAATAGCTCTTTATCAATTAAAGTTTCTGGGGAGTTGCTTGATAACACTGGCCTTGAGATATTAGCCTGTCTAGCCCAAACAGTACTGTGTGCTGCCGCTTACTGTGAGTTCATTTAAATGCAATTGACCCCTGCGCCTGTGGTTTATAGGTAATGGAAGTCATTTCCTTGTGTCTGACACCGGAAAACACAAAAGAATGCACACTAAGACCCAAGATGTGGCCGTGTTAAAAGAAAGACACAAAGGGGAGCACATTCTATTGCCGCAGAATGACTCACAGTTGCCATGGCAACTTTACCACTCACCACTTTCTAATCGGCTATTTCAACAGCCCGACAGAGAAAACAAGAGCGGAGTAAAATGCTACATGCCGGAAATAATCAACGCATGGTGCTGGACAAAAATGGTGTTGTGACAGAAATTCTAAGTATACTTTTAAAGAGGTTCCAGAAGGGAGTGATGTCACAGAAAAATTATTATTGGGGTTCCCAAAGAACCTTTCAGTAGCCAGGTTTCCATCCAAAGTTGTGAGTTTAACTTGGAATATCCTTTAAAACATTTGCAAACAAGCAACGTTTCCATCCAGCGAGTCATCACTTCCTGATGAACTGGCACTATAAATCACTAAAAAAAGTAGGAGAAGCTATACTGAATATAATAATTTTCATTTAAAAGAAAGTATTTGCACATCAGAGCAACCAGACAAAACAATGAATGCGGTTATTGCTTTTGGAGGTGGATGCTGCTGTCGTAAGACATTTCTGGTATGCAATTATACAGAAATACTATGATGAAAGACTTTGCTTGGGCATTTCAAATGATATAACAATATTTCAGATTCATTGGAATGAGATCGTTCCCCTGGTTAGTCAGGTTTTGCCACAGTGCAAAGTCATGTTACGTTTTTTTGATGTGCTTGGTGGAATTCATTTGCAAAATGCATTTCCATCTCCCATTATTTGCATAAACCTGTTTTCCCACAAGTCAAAAACCACCTCAAGCGAGCGTAAAAACTTTTTTGTGAATTAAGCAAAATTTAGCATTTCACAATATTTCACAATATTCTGATGCAATACTTCAAAATGTGCATAAAAGCAAGGGGATGGTAACATAGCTAGAGGAAAGTTTTTAAAAGAACCATTTATAAAGAACACTTTAATAATCCAAAGAACCGTTTTCCACTATAAAAAGAACCTTTTGCGATGATGGCATAGAAGAACCATTTTGCTACGTTTCAGTGAACCATTTTTTCTCTTTAATTTTTATGAGAACATTACCACTATAAAAGAACCTTTTGTGCAATGGAAAGTTTCCACGGAACTTAAAGGTTCTTTATGGAATTATATATGCCAACAGAGAACCTTTATTTTGAGTAGTGTAAATTAAACTGGTTGACAGGTGTTTGGGAACAAGAATGATGGCATGATTGTGAATGGGGGAACAAAATGATCTGACTAGTCTTAAATAGGTAATATGATTGATGGAGTGAGCAGGTTTTCTGTATGCTCAGACTGTTATGCAACAAAGAGTATGTTTCTCACCATTCAATTCGAGTTCATTTGAAAAAGTGGTTTGAAGCCAAAAATATGTGTTTTTTACATGTGTGAATTTAGGTTTGGACCAAGTAATCGAATGTGTAAAAGCACATTGACATTGTAAGTTTGATCTCTCATCTCCTTTAGACTAAAATCAGAACACAGTTACCACCTTAATGTACAATCAAAATGATCATTGTTCCTTGACTGCACACAACCAAGCATTATTCCAACCCAGGGGGTAAGCTTTTAATAATCAAAACAGGACATTGTGAAATTAAAGAGTTCACAGAAATAAAATTTACTTCTAGGTGTCCCGCTAGCATTATGTACCCGAGGAACAAATGAACCATTTTAGATTTATTGCCATTTACTAGGATAATGACACTTTAAAAACTGGATTCTGACTGGTAAAAAAATAAAAGCTTAGATTACGAGCTTGGTACTCATTATGAAATGTGTAATGGGATTGGCCCTGTCTGACCTCATTTAGATTATTAACTGAGAAATAGAAATCAACAGGCAAAATTAACTACTTTTTCAATTTTGAATGGACTTTTTAGTATTGCAGAGGTCTCCAATTTGCAGATTGAGGTCTAGGAAGCAAGATTGGTTACAAATAACCTGGAATTAATTATTTGCACTTCTATACTTGATAAATACACAGGCTTAGTAAGACTAGTCTGGCTATTTAGAATGTAATATTTTTAGGGCATATAGCATGACTTTCTTTTTTTTTCAGACCATTTTCAGATGTTATTGTTAACCTAGAACTAGTCATTTCTTTTTGTTATTTGAAATTAATTTGTTACTTAAATTAAAATTCAAATATATATATATATATATATATATATATATATATATATATATATATATATATATATATAAAACCATTTTTTTTTGTTTAAATATTTACTAAAAGGATAATTATAGAGACAGTTTCATGCACTGTTACGCTAAGACTGAAACCTCTTGCTAAAATTACCATTTGTTTATGAGAACCTGTCTGCAGTTAATTTAAGTGAGACACTGCTGGCTATTCATTTTAATATATACAGTATGCTTGTCCAACTTCACCTTGAGAATTAAATATTGATAACAAAATCTCAAAAGCAGTTGCCAGTAACTTGTGCGTCATGACCTCAAAGAAATAGCCTTTTAGCCAGCTCTTCGTGTTACACAAACTATGACTAATATTGCTTTTACCTCATCACCAGGGAATAAAGCACAATGTGTCACCAATCAGATGCTATGATGGAATAATACTGCCGTATGCTTTGGTACAAATCTTAATAAGCAAGTGGATACAAGGAAGTCAACATTTTATAAGAGAAGAAAGAAAAAGAGAGGCACGAGAAAATGAGTTCAACCCAATGAACATCTATCTATAAATTAAATGTTATTTAACATTCATTAAAAGGTGTGTTTAAACTTGGTATTCTTGGTTTACTGGGTCCAGACCAAAAAATAAAATGGTACATTTAGACCTGCTTAGGGACTGCTTACACTGTTATTTTTAACACAAACCTAAAGCTACAAAACAAAACTAAGATGTTTCTAAGATGTGAACCAAAGTTCATATAACAGCATTCACACTGATTCAAATGAACCACATTAACAGAGTCACAACAGCGTTTGTTTCACACCAGAGTTTGTTTCAATTTAAATCTAAATGCACCCTAAGAGAACATGTAGGTTTGACAGAGTTATTTCAGTTCTGCTCAGAAAACTGAAGGGTTTTCTCAATCAAACCCAAACTGATCGCCACAGCAGATGTCCTCGCACCAAAGGTCATTTACTTCTGAAGGTGGTTTGTTTAAAAAGGACAAACTAATCTTGCCCATGGTTGAAAATGTTCTTAGGTCCAAGGAGAACAGATTGGCATATTTAGCATGAAAATAAAGTTAGTCATGTTTTGAATATAATCATACAGAGGAACAATTCGGCCTCTAGCTATGCGTCATATGTATGTAATGAGCTTTTATTTTTTAAATATTGTCCCTAACGCCAGCAACAAAATTGTTCTACAGTGTGCACAGAAGGTGTGTATATTTACGTTCCCTAACCATTAGCTTGTGACAAAAGCGAGAACTTTGCCAGTTTCGCGATGAGTCATCAAACCTTGCTTAGTCCTAAAAGGATGCAAATACAGAGTAAGGTCAAAGTTTCGTGATGAGGAATTCAGATAACAGCTGATTCACTCAGACATGGTCTTTATGAATATGTAAAAGACTACACCTGATCCATGTTAATCATGCAGAATGTAAATTTCAGCCTCACAAATGCATAAACAAGGGATGCGAAGCCATAAAAGTGAAAAAGTAGGATTCAAAAGCATTTCCATGCAATTCAATGTGGCCGAAAGAACATAATAAGAAGACAGACTTATTGTGCTTAATGGTGCTCCTCAAGACAAGGATGGTTTCTGAAAGAAGTCATTAAATATGCATATGTTACAGCATGGTGCCTACATCCTATGGTAAATCCCCTTAACATTGATATCTGCATGGAGCTGTGCTGTTAATTTTAAAGACCCGTCTGCCCTTTTGGTTGTTTAATTATTTATAAAGTTTCTTTTTCTTTCAACCTTTGCCTCATATCCTGCTTCATGTTGAGTACTGATTGAAGGGTAATTTATTTCATAGAAGAATAAATGACAGCTGCATCCTTCCTTATTCTGTATAATTATAATGATGTTTTACCACTGAATGAGTGCTATCGATGAAATAAGGATGGGCTGGAAAAATTGAATAATAGGACTTTATAACTATTCTGGTTGCTCTTCTTTTGAAGAAGAAATGCATTTGGGAAAAAGGAAATGCAAATCTGTTTGAAAATATTCTAAATGGGATAATTTCAATAAATAATATAAAATCTCAAAGAACAAGAAAATGTTATGTTTTTTTTAATTTATTAATGTCACATAAACAACCATTCACAACAGGGCATCACTTTTTCGTTCTGACATGTCTAATGACCATGATAATGAGAGTAAATGAGTCAGATTAATGGAGAAAAAAACTACTACAAATGATTCATACATTTTTGCGAATCACTCAAAAGAAATTTGACTTATTGTGCTGTTTGCGTTTATGTTTTGCAGTAATTCAGGAATCACTTTTTAGTGCTGTTACAGTATAAGTGAAAAAAGAAACTTGTGAATCGAATTGAAAAGCATGTTCCATTTTTGTTAAATGTTTCAAAGAATTTTTCCCCTATTAAAAAATAATAATAATAAGTTTCACCTTCCTAGTGTCCCATAGGCACTGCTTACACAAGAAAAGAATGTGCTAGTTCCACTAGTCTTTCATATTTTTTTAGTAACAGTTAATAACTATTTTTATTCACATTGTAATGTTCGTCTACATGTTTAGGTGACTGTCACAGAATCGTTTTAAAGGTTTGAAGGACTCTGCTGACAGTGCTGTATGCACAAACTAATTTGATTTTACTTGTGCTATCAGTCTCTCAGTATCAGTTTTCAATATCAGTAAATTGATTTTAAAAATGTAATGGCCCTATGTTTACACAGAGTATGGCCCAAGCCTTATAAACACAAGAAAAGGAATTATTAAGTGCAACAATAACAAATAATAACAAGGGGAATGAGGGGCAAAAAGTAAAGTGGGGTTTGAATATTTCCAAATGCTCGCATAACAAAATTCACGATATTTACTAGTTGCCATATCAACACTGTATAGAGAGAAAGAGAGAGAGAAAAAAAAAAAAAAAAAAATATATATATATATATATATATATAGCTATATATAGCTAACGTTTGTTTGTTTAAATCTCAGTTTTTAGTATTCATTTATAATGAGACAAATCTGCAGTTATTTTATTCTCCAATCTGTTATCAGTTTAGATGGTTCTTTAACTAGTACAAGACACCAACCAGTTTTAAATTCCAGTTGCACTGATGAAGAACCTTGTAACACTGCGTTACATGTGCTCCTCTATTATTAAACTTTGTCATTCCATGACATTAGCAATGTTATTTACACTATTTACTTTAATGAATTTTAATGAGAAACCATGAGAAACAGGTGAATAAAATTAGTTCTTAAAAAAATGCAATTATATATATATACAAAATATTTTAGTTTGTTTTGTGTTTTTTAAACACTTTTCAACATTTTAATCTGTAATATGGTCATGATACAACATGTCCCTCAGATGTTACACTGTAATTATGAAACAAAATGACATGTACAAGACAAGTGTAAAACTTATCCAAAAAATAAATTTTTTACATTTTTTTCTGAACTCCATATGGATTTGCACAAACTGAGTAAGTAAAAAAGTGTTACGTTGTGCCCCACTCTCCCCTAATGCATTTAAAATAACATTTAAGTCCCCCCATTATGCCATTTTTTACGGTTCCTAGTATAGTTTTGGGAGTCTCCTGCAATAGGATTACATGAATGCAAGGTCAAAAAACGCTTTTGTTTTCTCAAAATATGCATTTAATATCACCTCTTTTTTTTTTAGCAATTATCAAACGATTCGTTTGAAGCAGTTTAAAGATTCAGTTTCTCTAAACCCCTCCTCTCCATGAGCATGCTCTGTTCTGATTGGTCAGATGGCTCAGTCTGTTGTGATTGGTCTACAGCATACAACACATGTAGTAAATGCTTATTTTACTAGTTCTTCATTTTGAACGCTTAAGAAAATATTAACATATATTATTTATCATACTTACAGGCTATGATTCAGTGGAGCAGCAGGTCCACATAAACAGGATACTGATCTATCTTTCAACAGCAAGCACTTTGTGAATCCGCATTGAACTTCACAAGATTAGAGTTTGCTGCCGGCCAATGTAGAACAAAGGCAGGGAATTATGCAAATGTGTTACCCAGCGACTTGTAGCCATTACAGAAGTGAGATTTGAATTACTAATGACTCGTTTAGGCTGTAGAGAGTCAGTTCTTTATTTTGGGAGTACTGCATCAGAATCGACTGATGGAAAAGCAGAATTTTTTATAAAAATGCCTTAATTCGCCAAAAAGTTTTTTCGCTCAATTGAGGTGTTTTTTTACTTTTTGTAAAGACGGTTAATGCGAATAATGGGAGACAGAAATGCATTTTGCCAGTAAATTACTCCAAGCGCTTCAAAAAAGTCATGTCACTTTGTGCCATATGGTAAATATGCCATACGGTAAATGCTTGTGGACCGATCTTGTTCCACAGCATCTGAAATGTTGTTATATGGTCATTCTGTAATGCCCGAGCAAAGTTTGTCATCAAAGTATTTCTGTATGAATGCCTCCCAGAACTGTTAAATGACTGCATTCCCAAACACCAGCACCTCCGAAAGCAATAACCTCATTCATTGTGTTTTGTTTGTTTGTTCTGAGGTGCAAGTAATTTATTATATAGGAAATGTATTTTATTCAGTAGCTTCTCCTACTTTTCTTAGTGATGTAACTTTATAGTGCCAGTTTATCAGGATGTGACTATTTTGTTCTCTTTGACTCGTTGGATGAAAATGCTGCTTGTTCGCAATTGTTTTGGGCTGTATTATAATTTTGCTCATAAGTTAAATTTGTAAATTTGGATGGAAACCTGGCTAATAACTTTACTTATCATGCACTTTCAGCTTTAAAACTATGCAGATCATTTACATACACATACAGCTACATCAGACAATATTGAAAATGGCATAATGGGGCACTTTAAGTAATTAATTAAATAAGATTTTATAAGACACAACAATCTAAAGAAGCCTGTTTTCCCTCAAACTGCTTCAAAAGCATTACAAGAACAATGGCAACATTTTCTCTACAGATGTGAGGAAATCTCTGTCTCTCTCAGTCTCACAGAACACTCACCACTAACCTTAGTTACAGAAACAGCGGTGACAGCCGTTAGTCCGCGTTGTAGCTAAAAACACACCAAACGTTTGATCGTTTGGTTGCTTATTTTCACACCATTAGCAGGTCGTCGAGTCCATTCACCTCATAACAGCGCGAGAGCGGGAAAAGCTCCCGCTCTTGCTCAGCCACTCAAGCTCAAACGCTGCCCCGGCGGGAGAATGTTACGCTTCAGTCATTCGTTACCATGGCAACTGTGTTCCGTTAGCAAGCTTTCAAGAGTTGTGAACAGTCTACATAGCCTATAAATTAAATTAGTTTTTTCCCCACAGAGGCGTTTAAACAGAAATGATTCTACTTAAACACAGCCAGAAATAAAAACAATGAGCCAATTTCGTCTTCAAAATAAAAATAATTAAAAGCTACAAAATATAATAAAATTAAGTTTTATATATATACATATTCCCAGAGCAATTTATATAGAGGAGACGAGCTTAAACGAGCTTAAACATCGCCTTAAACATCCTAAAACCATTTTTTTTAGCCTTGTTTAATTCTAATACCTTGCAACACATATACAAATCATAATTGCTATTTTAATGCTAATGTTATTATGATCATTATTGCATCAAGTTCCTTATATGGCAAGGTGGTTATGTTGTGACAAAGTTGTTTGTTATTCCAAACATAAAATGTGTTCGTTTCAGAAAATAGACTGATACTGATTCAACAGACGAATAATGCAGATCATTTTTTGCCTCTTGTTTTGTACTAAGGGTCATTTTCAAGCCTGTCATGAGTAAGACTGCATGCTTTGTCGTGATATCTCATCAGTGCATCACAATAGACCCTGCACCACATTATTCAACTAAATCAGTCCTCACTGTCATCGATGACTGCCTGTTGTTCAAAAATGAAACATCACTGCAATAACTCTCATTACAACATTCAGTCAGTCTCTTTTTAGGCTACGTTTTAGCAGCGCTGTGTACAAATTAGTTAATCTGTCGTAGTTATTTAAGATATCACTCATACATTATTGTTTGACATAAAATAAAATAAACATTTATGTTATAAAGAACTGGAGCCTAGATCTTAAATGCCTTTGCTAACTATCTTTGCCCTCTCAACCTTTCTCCTTAACAAACATCTGAAGGCAATCTTGGCGCTTTTGCTGTAGACCAGTGCTATGATCAACACATCACGACTCACTCTCATCCTACACCCACGCATTCAAACGCAAAAGCATACAGTAGTTCAGTTTGCCAAGTGTCATAGAAGCTGCTAGCTAGTGCCATAACACTGCCACCTACTGTACAGCTGGTAAAATGTGGACAGAGTATTAATTACCATCATCTTTCTTTCCAGCACCATACATCGGAGCTCATCGTTACACGTGACTTCTTTCGCTACATTCACAAACAGTGTGACTCACAATGTCCACAGTCAGTGTGCATATGGATGCTGCTACGAATGAGTTGCTAATCAGTCAGTTCCCTTTTTTTCCTCGCAAACCTCCTAAATATTACATGTATCCCTAGCGAAAATCAATAACGTCCAGTGTAAAGTTCTAAAGTACCAGCGTGAGTTTATCTGTCATGTTTTTAATAACTGACACCAACTTTTTACCTCAGTGGAGACCAGAGCACGAGCCACGTGCAAACAAATTTTTTTTAATCCAAACCTTCAGATGACACACTGCTAAAATCTTCCTCTGTGAGACACATTTAAAGACAGGGTAGGTGATTTCGTTTAAATATATTTGTTATGCTGGCTGAAAGTCACATCTCAATGTATTTCTATTTATTTATATAATCTGTGGAAGGCGTGTTCATGCTCGTCCAATCTTAGCCCTCGGTCCGAGTGCGATGATAGGCTGTACTTTTGCCTTAATGATAGGCTATATTAACACATCTAAAACAATACAATATGTGATGTACTGAATTAATTTACATAAAACACTTCTGAAAACATGTCATTTAAATAATTCACTGTATATCATGTCTGCGCGAACAGGGTTTGCGGAGATATGCATGTTGACAGACATTAATTAGTCTTTAATTAAACTATTTAGTAGACACCTTCAAAGAGACGTTAAAAAGTAGGCTAATCATTCCATATACTATACTGAATGAAATGAAATCAAAATGTGTATCATGGAGCACAATCATGAAAATTTATATTTTTGTATAGCTCCCCCATCTCATTTATTCAGACTTTGTTTTTTACGAACCGTGTTTTGGTCATTATTACCCTCTACGAATAGATGCTCCCTTAATTGTTTACTTTGTCAGTTCGATAGCAAACTGAGCATGATGTTTGTGTCCTCTTAACTGGCATAGGCCTGAGCAGACATCAGTGTAGGATGCTTCCCATCGCCCTGAGGCTCACAGGCCAATGTGCTCTCCTTTCAGTCTGTGTTGCGTCAAAGCACGTCCTTTGCAGCAAGATCTACACCCCACAGCGTAGCCGGCTAAGAGGGATTAATTTACCCATCAATAAACAGCTGGAGGGACTTTAAATGGCCATTAAGACGGAGGCAAGTTGTGTTGGTGTGTATGTGTGGGGTGGGGGGGGGGTTTCAGTCAGAAGCACACATGAAAAGAGACTGATTATATTATGTGTGTTTGTGTGACAAAGAAAACTAAAGGGGAACTTTGATGCCAGAGTCTTCAAATGTGGGGGTTTACTTCACTTTGTAATTAATGGATGATTACTGCACAATGTTTACAACAAACTTTGGGCTTTTTAATGGCATTAGGCATACAAGCTTTTATTTTGCGTCTAAATAGATGTGAATCAAAGCTTTTATCTCATTATGCCACAAAATGAATCATGCGTTTATTCTGTTCTGTTAAAACCCCCAAATCAAATCGGCAAACATCATTAGGATCAGCATTATCCAATATAATCATATTAGTAAAACAGCTTTATAATTTATGTATTTATTGTTGAATAGAACTAAGGGGATCTACTCCAAAGAAGATAAAATAATGAATAACTAGGTCCTGGTGATTAGATTAATTACCATCACATGCATATTTTGTTTAAGGTCCATCAAGAAAGGGCATCAGTATCTGACGAAATCTAAAGCAGCGTATTTGATCACAAGCCCTACACAACTGGAAAATGAGTTATTTATTATTCTTGGTCGAGACAGGAATGAGACATCCACCGGTAGAGGGCAGTGTTGCTAGATAATGGGGCTTGACTCACTAGCTGCAGTACCACTAAAACGAAGTGAATTACTTTGAATCATAGTTAACTTTAGCGATCACTAAACATATTAGTTAACATTAGTTCGGCTCGACCTATTACAAATGCCAGTCAATGCCAGCGTATTCATTTACGTAATCATAAAATTCCCTGATATTTTCAAGTAAAAATGCTCTGCTTTCTATAGCTGTATAGCATTCTTATCCCTTTACATTAACATATTAGTTTGGTTTGACATATTACAAATGTTCCATCTTCTCATGTGGGCATAAAATAAAATGTTAAAGCTGCTTAAGTGACATTAAGTGATATTTTAGACATATTATTATTATTATTTGTTTTGTATTATTATTAGATGAACTTGAACCATTTTTATTGAATCATTTTATATTTAATTCTTATTATTTAATTTGTATATAAATTATAATTTGATGTTATTGTTATTATTATTGCTATTTTAATAAACAAATAACATAATTGTGTATTATTATTATAATTATTATTAATTTAAATTACATTTCTGTTCTAAAATTCTTAGATATTTCCAGTTCTTTTTTTATATATTTTCTATAGCTATATTAATGCTTTACAGCCAAAACATATAATAGTCGTCAAGTCTCACATTTCAACCACTGAATAAATGTATGGCAACTGTAAAAACATTCATAGATCACATTCTGTACTTCTTTCCCCCTCCTTTCTTCCAGGATCAGACCATTTTCAGATTCTGTCATAGCGGTGCCTCACCCGCGGTGTGTTTTTCATCACAGCAAATCAAAATCAGACATTTTTCAGTAAGTTCTTGCACTCACTTTTGCAGCTCGTAAATATTGTGATCTTCAGCGAGTGACTGATATCCATGAATAAGTGTTAGATGAATAATGCAAAACAGCACTGAGTGAGTTTCTAGACCCAAACCGTGGGAGAAAGTCCTTGAGCAAGTGCTTCCTTCGGCCACCCACCTCAAGGTCAGCATTCGCTGGGAATTACTGTACATCAACAGAACACCCCCCTTTATTATAAACATAGGCATAGACTGTTCATGTGATACTTTCAATTTTTTCTCCCCCTCGGAGATCAAAGACCCTCCATTGAGGATCGAGCCTTATGGGAAGAACCTGCAAAATATTAGCTGGCATGCAATATCGCAATATCATACCACAGCGATGGGAGGAAGGCAGGGTGTGCCAGTGAAGAAAGCATGCCAGCACACGACTATGGGAGTTTACATCAGAACCCAAATCGTCAATATAAACCATATGTTCCACTCTCAAGGAGCTCCTTGTCTTGAACACAACATCTTAATGAGCTCCATGCTCGGCGGATGGTGGTTTTCCACATGACTGAACGGCCCACAGACACACTAAGTCTCATCTATTTAGCGGTCACGCCGTCGACTTCCAGGCCACGGTTTAATTGAAGTCACGTGCTGATAGGTGACAGTCCACCGGTGACCGCAGCATTGTTTACATGAGTTTATCTGGCCACAGGTGTGTCTTATCAGTTATTTAAACTGTATAATAGCTCAAATATTCTGTTGAATTAAGCCTAACTTTGTCCTCCGTTTGGAGAAGTTCTTGCACAGAGACTTCTACAAAACTGACATTTTACCGAATTTTCATTAAAATGAAACCACAAAGTATTTTGAATAAAGCCAGAGCATCAGTTGACAAAAATCACACACACACACACACACACACACACACGTTTGTTTATGTGAAAAGTGGGGACATCCCATGGGCGTAATGGTTTTTATACTGTAGAAACTGTATATTCTATGTCCCTACACCATCCCTAACCCTAAACCTCACAGGAAACTTTGTGCATTTTTACTTTCTAAAAAAAAAACTAATTCTGTATGATTTATAAGCGTTTTGAAAAATAGGGACATCATGGGTTATGTCCTCATAAGTCACCCTCTCCATGTAATACCCGTGTCATACCCATGTCATTATACAGAGTTGTGTCCTGATATGTCACAAAAACAAGAGCACACACACACACTCACACACACACACACACACACACACACACACACACACACACACACACACACACATATATATATATATATATATATATATATATATATATATGAAGTCATCAAGTTCTATTTGAGCAAGAAGGAGAGTGATGGGGTGCTGCGCAAGATGACCTGGCCTCCACAGTCACCGGACCTGAACCCAATCGAGATGGTTTAGGGGTGAGCTGGACCACAGACAGAAGGCAAAAGGGCCAACAAGTGCTAAGCATCTCTCAGGGAACTCCTTCAAGACTGTTGGAAGACCATTTCAGGTGACTACCTCTTGAAGCTCATCAAGAGAATGACGAGAGTGTGCAAAGCAGTAATCAAAGCAAAAGGTGGCTACTTTGAAGAACCTACAATATGACATATTTTCAGTTGTTTCACACTTTTTTGTTATGTATATAATTCCATATATAATCCCACATGTGTTAATTCATAGTTTTGATGCCTTCAGTGTGAATCTACAATTTTTTATGGTCATGAAAATAAAGTAAACTCTTTGAATGAGAAGGTGCGTCCAAACTTTTGGTCTGTACTGTATATATATGGTATGCAAAAACATTTGTAAATTTTATTCTTTAAATTTTTTTGGAAACAGAGCAACCAAATTTGATATATATATATATATCAAATTTGGTTGCACTGTTTCCAAAAAAATTTTAGAAACATTATAGTGTGACTACATAGACTGTGGTTTGAGACATTTTGCACATTATAAATGTATATTTTTGATTGATTACTTGATTACTACTGCCAGTAAATACTAAAGGAAGGCGGGCTAGCTAGCGGTTACATAAATCTCAGTAACTATGAGGTTTTGGTTCAAACTGCAATTGCACAAATTGAGTGTTTTCTCTAGCAGTGGTTTTGTCTGTTGGTCAGACAAATTCAAGTTTATAATTAAGGTAGACCTTAACTGAAAGGTGGATATTTGTGCTTAGTACAAGGTTATTTAATTTTTTTTTATTTTAATTCAAGGGTAACGCTGTACTGAGGTAAGCTTACAATAAGTAAACTTTACAATATATAATGTGTAGTGTGTAGTATATATATATATATATATATATATATATATATATATATATATATATATATATATATATATATATATATGCCATCTGAAATGTTCTTCTTAATGAACATTTTATTGGTTATGTATATATATAGAGAGAGAGAGAATTTTCTTTTTTTTTTTTTTTGGTGAAGCAATAATTTACTTGCATATACATTTGCCATTAAAGCAATGTTGGTACATGTGCTGGTTAACTGAGTTCAGACGGACCGAGATGAAGTGTGGGAGTTTTTCAGCCTCATATCCGAGAACTGACTCAAGTACACAACTGCATCAGCAACCTAACTGGCTGAAATGATCGCCCATCCCAGAAGCATAATTTACTCGGGCAAAATATTTATACAGAGGCGGACCGAAATCACTGACAACAAGCCCATTCAGCAAACCTAGTGGAAACAGCCCCGTTAATAGCTCTCTAGACCTCTTATCAGTCTCAGTACCTTTAAGGAACGCCGCTGGAACAAAACATCTGTTCAAAGACGTATTCAAACATCATCATGAACTTTTTGGCTCTACTGCATTGTGTGATACTTATTTCAGTTTGTGAAATATTTGAAGATCATCGAACTTACGGTAAGTGAACGACTTTACAATATTTTGCGTTGCATTATTAGCTTTCTTCATTAAGTTAGTTGCTTTAGAAGTTTGGCAACTTTAAACTATCAATGTAAGTAGCCTAGGCTACTAATCGAGATATTAGCATATCTTTTAATGTGTGTGAAATAAACACGTTGACAACGTTAATTTATAATGATGACGTGACATAAATAACGAACTTACGTTTTGTGGACGACAGCGACCGAGAAACTGTTGCTATGGCTCCCTCCTCACGCAATTTTAAGTTTGCAAATGAGCGGAAAGTCGGTGCATTTTAGATTTATGGCATTGGCATTTATTGCATGCTCTGTTAAATGTGTGACATGATGTTAGCTCAACATTCACAATTCATTGGGAAGACTTGATGGAGCATTAAACCAGACTCAAATAAACCTGCTCTGACCAACCTCACCAACCTTAGTATCAAAATATACAGCTGTATTTGTATTTGTGTAAATGCATTTATTCCAATTCTGAGTAGAATTAAACAGACTATGTAAAGGCAGCTGAAATGCCACTTCAAAAGTATATATAACGGTTATTGCTAAAGGTTTTTCTTATTAACAAAGATTTGAAAATAATTTCACAAAGTGTCAATTCCCGTAATCCTGTAAAAATTCCCTTTTTTTCCTGGTAACATATGAGATATTTCTCATATGACATACTTTATTGGGTATTATGTAGGGGTGTAACTGTTCACAAAATTCACGGTTCGGTTCGATACGATACACTGATGTCACGGTTCGGTTCGGTTCGGTTCGGTTCGATACGTTTTAGATACAGCAAAATGTAAAAACATCTCAACTTTTCAGAATGCCGCAAGCGCACCGCGGGTCATGTGACAAGAACCAACCAATCAGCTTCATCCTTTCCCGTAACAAGGTTGAGAGCTCAGCCAAGATGAAAGAACAGCTGATCATAGTTGTATATGGATTGCAATTTTGAAATAAATTCAGTAGCAGAGCTACTGCAAGCGATTTTTAGAGCTGCAAATCCATTTATCCTTCGCTGAAATTTCCGCGTCTCATGGAGAGAGCACGTCATTGTTGCTTAGCAAAGACAGACGCCTCATGAGCGCTTCTGCCCAAGCGCTTTGGAAAGGAGGAGAAAGACGTGCTTAGCGTTTTCCATGCGTTTTCAGGCACGATATGTGAACGGCCCCTAAGGCGCTCGCTCACTCAGCACGCGCTGAAGGCTCGTTGCAAAATGTCTAATGCATTTAACAGACCAGAAATATAAGATCCTAAAATAACCAACAGGTCTGGTGTTTGGGTTGGATTCCCTGTAAGCTATAGTGTCTAAATGCTGCAGGGATAGTTTGCTGCGTGCATGTTTCTCCTTTTTTTCGTCTTTTCCCAGATAGTACTGACGCATATATCCCAGATATTCCCGCTGTTTTTTTTTTGTTTTTTTTTTTGTAATCCCGCTGGTGTACCCTGTCATGTTGCAGATGCGACATACCGTTGTTTTTTTATCCACCACTCTCTTGCCATCACCATTATAGCTTAAAGGGAATCCAAAGTGCACCCAAACACCAGACCTGTTGGTTATTGGAGGATCTTCTCATTTCTAGTCTGTTAAACGCATTGGCTATTTTGCAACGAGCCTTCAGCGCGTACTGAGTGAGCGAGCGCCTGCTGAGTAGCCTAACATAAACATATAAGTTGGTGTTTTTTTCTTCTTCGGGAGTGTCAGGGGCGTTGCCTGTTACGTTGTTTGGGTTATTGGGCTACCTTGTTGAACGCATATCATTATATTTCTTTCTCTCTCTTTTTTTTTTTTTTTTTCAAATATAATTAATTACTCCAACGAACCGTTCGGTATACATAATGCGTACCGCGTACCGAACCGAAAGCGTCGTACCGAACGGTTCAATACGAATACGCGTATCGTTACACCCCTAGTATTATGGCATATCTGAGATCATCTTTGTTTTAGTCATCAAATTCTTTCCAGTTTCATGTGTGCAACTGTGAAGGAATGGAGAAAATGCATCATGCAAGTTGATGTCAGGGTTGTACTGTTGGCAGGATCTCTGAGGTGGATTATGTGTGTTTTCTTTGTGGATTTGTTTGTCTAGCTGGCATGTGCTGGCTGCAGCAGGGTCCGGAGCACCGCTGTGACATGGTGCTCATGAGAGGCGTGAGCAGGGAAGAGTGCTGTGCGGCCGGCCGTCTGGACACTGCCTGGTCCAACACCAGTCTGCCTATCAATGAAGTCAGCCTGCTGGGATTCCTGGGAATAGTTTCCTGTAAGCCGTGCAAAGGTACCGACTCAAATTTACCCTCCATTCTAAGATCTCAGCAAGTAGACTGGGTTGTCCCATTGCAAAATTGTTTGATATCATTGAGAGACTTTGTGCTGAAGTCTGCTTGGACTGGTTACTACATTCACCATGAAGGACCAAACCCTTTGGTACAGAGGTGTATACCAACCATATTTGTACCTTTTTTGTTTAACATTTTAAGCCTTCTAAACACATCAGAGAACGTTGCTCATTTGCAAATTAGGGCTGAATCCATTTTGGTTGAGGAGATAAAATCTATTACTGTGGGCCAAATGCTGCTTTGGAGAGTTTTCTTTGCCAATGCAATTCTCCAGCAAGTTTAAAAAGTGTGGATCTACACCAGATGTTTGGTTTGAGTTCCCCCGGCTGTTGTGCAAATCATTTACCACTGATCGCCTTGGCCAGGTACGTAGGTTCATGTAAGAGGCTCCAAACCTCTACTATTATCAGACACTTTAAACACAGAGTGGTATTACTGGAGTAAACAAGTTAGCTGACGTGATAATTAGAAAGAATTTCCTCAGCCCAGTAAACTCATAATTGTGCTCGAAATTGTAGTTTTGTGGCTTTTAGTGCATATCTATTAGCTTTGAGGTAATCTCTATGATTGTGCACTCTTAAAATTCAATTTTGGCAGGTAATTTTAGCAGATAGATGCATTTAAAATTTATAGTCATCCTCCTCCAGGGAAACCAAGAGATTAATGAGTCTTCCTGCTCTCACTCATTTCATCCAATAAATGCTCTCCAGAATAAGAATGCTCCTCCCACTGAAGTTGTAGTGACATTAGCAAAGTTTTGGTGTCCAGAAATGGTCCATTGTCTGTTGTCAGCAGTGTTGTTAAGTCACTCTTAAACCATGCAGCTTTTTGTTGGTTAACGCGACACATCTGCAGGACCAGCTTGACCAACGTTGCGCCAACTTTGTGGGGAAATTATTTGACATTGCGCAAAATTCATGATCACGTAGATTCTGGTTGAAATTACTGTCTTTCTATTTTTCTTTCTGACAGCTAAAAACTGTCAAATAAATGTAAATGCAACCACATATAACCAGCAAGTTGCAAATCGAAATTCCAGATTGTATGGATTTTTCACCAAATGCTAAATATTACAGATTACGTGATTTTACTGCACTTTAATATGACCTACATCTGATTATCAATAGCACATACAAATGTGAAATTCCTGTTTACGTGGACTTCGCCTTCAAAAGAAATTTCTATTGAAGTAATTGGTAAGTAATTAATATGACCCGCTTCTGATTAGCAGTAGCAAGTTGCAAATCACAATTCCAAATCATGCTCATTATGCATACAAAAAAATAGTTTGACATAATAGTTTCTATGTTTCCCCCCTTCTCTCTCCTCCCTCTCTCATCATTTCCCAATGCTTATTGGAAAGCAGACTTGTTTTGCCTTTCCCTCTCGGAGATGACTGAATTCCAGCACACCGCAAAGAAAAATGTGTGCCACATGCTGGAGAGGTCTGGTCTTCATAAGTCTCAAACACAATCAGCATCATTAGATACTTGGAGTGAGGGGGGTGAAGAAACACTGGAAGTGAAAGTCTGTTATATTGTTTGTTCCATGGCGCTCGCTTCCCATTATCATAAAACTATATTGACTAGCAGACCCTACTGTATGACCTGCCCAGCATGTTCTCAATGTCAAAAACGCTTCAAAGCATTCCTGAAAACTCAACGCATGCTTAGCATCTGTCCGGCGCATTTCCTTACATTTGTTTTTCGTGGGCAGACGCGGCAGTTCGTAAATCATGTGTGACTGCCGGTGGATCTTGAGGAAACTTAACATGGTTATGCTGGGATTTCCAGTGGAGGTGGAGGTATCTGATTCGGCCTTTTGGTGATTTGGTTGGCTTCACAGGGAAGGGGAGCAACAGGATATTAAAGAACTTGCAGGAATGGGAACCAGAAGTTGAGGTAACGGGGCCTGAATCGTTGAAACGGTTTCTGATGCGTTTGGTTCGCTCTGGCTTGAATGGAGTAGTAAATACAATTATTGGACAATGTCAGTGGCTAAGAATTACTCATTAACTAAGAATGACAACTTGGAATTGAGTTCAAGAGAGTTGATGTTAGCATGTTGCTAAGCTACTGGCGTGATATGCATAAACAGACAAATATGAGATGACAGAACTATTTTATCAATGCTTTTCAGTATTAATGAATATATAGGTTTCCTTATAACCAACGTTCTCTTGCAGAGAACTGCGAGGGGGTCAACTGCGGCCCTGGAAAGGTGTGCAGGATGAAATCTGGACGTCCCCAGTGCGTATGCTCTCCAGACTGTTCCAACATCTCCACTAAACACTCCGTGTGTGGGAGCGATGGGAATTCGTACAAGGACGAGTGCGCACTCCTGATGGCTCGCTGCAGAGGTCACCCTGACCTGGAGATTATGTACCAGGGGGAATGCAAAAGTACGCTGCTGAGTCCATTATTTTGTTAAAATGTTTTGCAGACTGACTGAAAAGCTTCAGCTTCAAATTATTACAAGGACTGAATTATAAGTTCATATTTACCAAATGTATTCTGATAAGCTTCTAATAATATTTACCAGTCCCTTGAGAAATGGATTGTATATCGAATATAAGTGACTGCAAACATTACATAAATTTGCACTCAAGTCTATTTGTAAAGTACATTACTTCTATAGTAAGTACTTTTTTTTTTGCATTAGGGATGTACAAAATTAACCATTAAATTGGCTTTTTTGGCTAAATAGTGTAGAAAGTAGTGTGGACCCTGGTCACTTGCATATGCATCTTCTTCAAAATATAATTTTTCCATCGTTTTCTTGATTCTTGACACTATTTTTCAGAGTCCTGCTCAAATGTCGTATGTCCTGGGACGCATACTTGCGTGACGGACCAGACCAACAGTGCCCACTGCGTCATGTGCCGCACTGCACCCTGCCCGATGCCCATGGTCACCGAGCAAACCATCTGCGGCAACGATAACACCACTTACCCCAGTGCCTGCCACCTGCGTAGGGCTACCTGTTTTTTGGGTCGTTCCATAGGGGTCCGCCATTATGGACACTGCAGAAGTAAGTTTTTCCACACCTGCAAGATTCTGATATATCCACATTGGACTCATTGAACTCATTTTAACGTTGTGTCTTACAGGAAATGAAGGAAGTGAAGAGAATTCACTCTTCTGAGGATGTAAAGAGCAGATCCACTCCCTGTACATATTACGATGGCACATAAGACGTGAGAGAACCTGTTTGAAACCATATAGTCTCACAACACGGTTCTCTGTCCCAAAGAACCACTACTAGTATTTTATACGCATGCAATTCATACTTAAAGCAAATGTGTGGTTTTAACCGGAAAACTGAACTGATGAATTGACAGTGTGCATATTGTAAATATACTACAAGCTACTATTTATTGGAGAAAAGTAAGGAAGTCAGTGTTATTTATGTGTTAACACCATATATCCGTACATCAGCTGCCTTTATCAAGGTATTTATTGTGGGTTTTGCTTCAGTTTTCATGTAAACGTCAAAACAGAAAAATGTAGACTTGCACATTCCCGTACCTACGAATTTCCTCATGGATAAAAATGTCTATTTTTCCCCCCACAAAGAGCTATTTCTTATCAATTAAATATTTTAGAACATACCATTTGGTGTTCTTAATATTATTTTCTGGTTTTTACTATTTTATATTATTTATATCCGTTTTATTATTCTATTAACTGTTAATTCCAGTGCTATCTCACGACAAATTCGTACGTATTTTACGGTAGCTAATTCGTACTAGCCTGACTACGTCAAACTTCCTACTTCCGCTCAATTTCATTTCGCTGATACAGCGTCTGATACAGCGTCAGAGCTTTCTGTTTGCCACCGGTCTGGAAACAGCTGGGCCAATCAACGAACAGAGGGCGGGCTGAGAGCCGTGACGTAGATGCTAAGCGCCGAGTTTTACATTGTATGTTAGAGAAATCGAAAACCGAAACGACCGCGGAAATGGGAAACGAGACACGGGATGCAATTCGCTCTGTTATGAAGAAGATTCAACTCTTTTTCAAACTGCAAAAGTCGTTTACAGCCATGTTCACTCCGGTATTTCGCTCTCATCATCATGTGTTTACAACAGGTTTACAGTGGAAGTTCAATCATAGATTTGAGTTCGATGCATGATGTCTGTGCTTCGATGCGGCTGTACAGGGGCATAACATACGTCATAACTAAACGTATCTGATTGGCTTAAGGGTAACCAATGATTTTAAACTTCAGACAAGCGCCCCCTAGCGAGAGAGAAAACACTTCTCTATTATGCCATTCCAGACTCTGTCTACGAAGCAAAGTGAAGTAGCAGAGTCTGGTATTACCAGGCTAAATTCGTACGACCTCACTCGTAGGACTTTGTACGATTTGTCTAGACCCAAGTGATGGGTAGGTTTAGGGGCGGTTTTAGGTGTAGGTCATTCGTACAAATTCACACGAATTGTGCAATTCGTAAAATACATAAAATTTGGCACGAATCGTATGAATTTGTACGAATGAGGTCGTACTAATTCATATGATTAGCCACCTCGTAAAATCTGTTTGAATTGACGTGAGATCAGGCTGTTATTCCCAATGGTTTTCCAGTGGGACAGTGGGAAACTTGACATGATCACTCTGTATGCCAAAGTATATCAGCATTATCAGCCTTGAGCTTTTTGACAACTCTACTATGAACAAAGCACACAGAATATTAACCAGCAAAAACGATGACCAAACACCCCTGAAATAGCTTCTTGAACAATCCTAAGTACAGCTTTCCCAAAAACGCGCCTCTTTGCAAAAGCCATGTGGAGTCACAGTTGAAATTCTAATGGACATGGGAGACTACATACTCATTGAGATAAAGTGTTGTGCGTGTACTGTTTGTATTCAGAGGGATTACTCAGCCAAAACAGCTACGCTTCCAGGCCACGTTCACACTGACGTGAAGACCAAACTGAGCCACCCACCAAGCAATGAAATTACCAGCTACAGTTTGATGCCAGCAGTTTTTTAAGAGGATGCTGGGAATGTACTGTCAAATAATGTACAGTACATTCTACTGTTGTAATGGTTTTCACATCTTCGGGATGTGTTTTTGTGTGTGTTTGAGTTTTATGGGCGCTTGACCTTGTTGTATACTTAAAAGTTCATAAGGAGAACTTCAATGTGTTTTATCTGACTCCCAGTAAATCGTATTGTGTTATGCAAAAAAGAAGCAGATAATATGGTAGATGCATATAACTGTGTAAATCATCATTGTACAAGTTTGTTTCATGCATTCCTTTCAGTAGATATTTAACCTTCCTGTAAATAGAGACATTTTGCATTATCTGAATATATACTGTAAAATTCTGTTTCTTCAATTGCATATTTTTGTATTGTTCACTTACCTTTTTTTTATTAAAACAAAATTAATGTTGTGGTAATATGATTCTGATGGATCTTGCTGATTCTTGTTTAGGATTTTGATGCCCAATTCAAATTGATAAAACAATTTATAGATAAAATAGGTACAAATAATTTGATAAAAATAAATTATATATATATATATATATATATATAATTAAATATAATGCTATTGATAGTTTAGTTATTTCTAATATTTAACAATGATTTAAGTGATAATGGCTTTTTTATAATTTCCCTGTACTGCATTAAAATGTCTAGAAACATATTTCTTGCAAATAAAATAAAAAAATAGTATGTTTCTATAAATTTTGATGTGGTAAATATTTAATATCAGTTTATATGTTTTTATTTGTTTTTATTATAATTATAATCCCTTACATTTGTTTTCCTTAAAAACATTTTACTGTGTTAATATGAGTTTCATAATTGTTGATGATAAATGCTTAAGATTTTGGCCAAATTCATCTCATTCAATCTGAGAAATTGTTAAAACAATAAGGCCGAAACAATTGATTGTTAATATATATAAATATATATATATATATATATATATATATATATATATATATATAATATTTGTAAAAATTATTTCATGTTTTTTTAGGCTTTGCAAACGATAATAATATCATAAGAGTGTTTGGAGTTAAAAATATTTGTTCCTAAATTGTCAAAATTAAGTTCATGTAAAGTCTCTTGGTGGCCAGGTGGCCATTACAACATCAGGGTATTGTGCAAAATACCACGAAAAAAAGAACAGGAGTTCTTAATGCAAAGAATTTACTTAATAGTCTTTCTAAGTATTTCAAGTTCTAGATTTTTCCCAATTATATAACACTGTTGGTGGACTTGGAAGCATTACTCTGCTGTCTGTGAGTCGGCTAACCCTTAACTAACAGTGGCACTAGTGAGAAATATAGGGGTTATGGACTCATTTTCCTGTCTGAAAAGGCTCTCTTGTTTTTCCCCCTTTTTGAGAGGCTCTCCCGAATCCCGACTGCACTCCGCATCTGGTTTAACTTTGAGAGATGTTTATATTGTGATCCAGGGCTCTTTTATTACATTGGAACTGGAATTAATTGTTTGCTCTAGCAGGCCATAACAATTCCATAAAATGTTTGTAATCCATTGTGTCGACATCCTCCCTTTTCTCCTTGTTTAAAAAAAATAGCTGTTTCTGTTTGTCTAGAATGTTCCACAGTAATCCTGAAAGCAATTTACGGGCCTGATTGAATTTTCTTGTTATGACAGAAGGAGGTCATCAGGTGCTCAGTGTCTGAAATGATGTTTGCCTTCTTGTCCAAACAAGCAACAAAGTTCTGTTTGTTTGGGTGTCCAAGTAATTCCACACTGTACACCATGTAGAAGTAAGGCGATCTTGCTGTTATGTCTAACTTAGAAGGTTTGCCACATCCTGGAATAAATTCATTGCTGATGTATCATTTTTATTCAAAATTCCATCTCTAGAGAATCACCACTTGTGCGTCACTTGTGTTGTCATACTCATTATGAGTGGCGCCCCTAATTTGTTCAGGGTTTGTGTCCTTACAGGCCGGTTTTGCAGGAAGTGCAACCCAGACGGTATCAAAGCATTAGTAATTAAGTGTAGTGTGACACACTCAGAGCAGTAAAGTTAAATGCAGTATGTTGTCAGGATCTGCTATTAAATACATTAAGCATTGCAGCCTCTATTTGCTAAGTGAATACGGGAAGGGAACCTGATGAAAGACAGCTAAAAGCAGCTTTCGACTGCTTAAACCGTGTCTTAAAGGGGACACAGAAAAGCATACGCTGCTTGTGTTCAGTGGATATTTTCCAAAATGGTGCTACGGTTTACTACGAATTGTTAGTCGAAGTCGTTATTTTTGTTTTCTGCGCCTACAAAAAGTATTCTCGTCACTTCATAATATTATGGTTGAACCATTGATGGCAGATGGACTATTCTGACGATGTCTTTCATACTTTTCTGGACCTTGACGGTATATTTTACTTGGCAGTATGTGGGAGAGTCACAAGACTCCTGCACTTCAGCGGTCGTGATATGACGTAATGCTCTCCCGTTTTTTTTTTTTTTTCAACGTACATTCAACATTAAATGAATAGTATTTCCAAAATGCAAGTAATCCAAAATTATAGTAGTCTGCAGCTTTTAAGCTTATGTTAATTCAGAGGTCATGATTAATATTGTTTTGAACTTGAACTTCGGAATGAAGTGAAATGCGAAACTTCTTCACATGAGTTTGTGTTTTATTTATTCTCCAGAAATTGCATGTGTAGGCTACTGAATGGACTCGACCTCTTAACATGGAAAAGATAGGCTACCTTTGCATTTCACAATCTTAAGCCACGATTCCACCACTGGAACTTTAACTAGGGACTTTGGGCCACTACTCGATGTGTTTCAACCGCAGGAACCAGGATCTAAATAAAGTTCCAGGTAATAAAATGGCCCTCAGAAAGTCTCACTCGCAAGGTAATACTTTTTCAAAGGTCCGTAGCTTTTGGGGGTGGGCCTTTGGCACTGAGCAAGCTGATTGGTTGAGTTCACGCAGCATTGTGATTTTAACCACCATTTATTCTGATAATTTTCCAAATATTACTGTTATTGTGTCATGAAATGTAGTTTTAAAAGTATTTCAGGCAAGAATGTAGTTTTTTAAAACTCAAATCTGCAGTTTATTTAGAAAGACAGCGCCTATTTAAAAATGAGTATCGCCGATTTCGGAGACGATCGGCTACCCGCGATCAGCGGGGGCTCAGTGATCATGTTACTAATGAGAGCACTCCCAACTCAGCTAGTCCTTCTGACATTCGCCACAAATTTTGCCATTAATCAATGACACCCCCATGTCGTTCCAAACCTGTAAAAGCTTTGTTTGTCTTCCGAACTCAATTTAAGATATTTTGCTGTGACACAAATCAAAGCATAAATACAAGTAGAAAACGTATCCTTGTGGCGTGTTAAGGCTGAACCACTGATGGCAGATGGACCATTTGGACGATACTTTTCATACTTTTCTGGACCTTGACAGTGTATTTTACTTGGCAGTCTATGGGACAGTCACAAGCCTCCCGGCTTTCATCCAAAATGTCTTAAAATTGTGTTCCGAAGATGAACGAAGCTTTTACCATTTTGGAACGGCTTGGGGGTACATTATTAATGACAAAATTTTCATTTTGGGGTGGAGTACCCCTTTAAGCAGTGTTGGAAAACTTTCAAAGTGTTGTTTAAGCATCTAACCCGAATGACTTGGAACACAAACAGAGACATTTAATGGAATATTCAAGCGGCTTTTTCCTATATAATGAAAGTGAATGATGATCAAACTGCTGATCGTCTGTGGTCCTCATTCGCTTGAGATATATGGAAATGAGCAGCTTGGACATTCTGCAAAGCGTCTCCTGTTTCGTTTTACACATGAAAGAAAGTCATATGGGTTTGAAATGATATGGAGAGCAGGCCTAAATGATAACAAAATTGTAGTTTTTGGCTACACTATTCCTGTAAACTGACCAAAACCACATGCTTAAGGTTAACAGGTGCAAGCAATTGCATTTCGCCTCAAGTGAAATAGATTAAGACAACAGTATGCATCGGAAGTTATGCAACCACTAAATGTTCCAGTCAAGTGCAATGTACAGTAAACCAAGCAGAGATTTTATCTGTAGACTGCCTGATCTCAATATGTCTCGCTGTGTGGTCTAAAACTAAAGATAGGATTTGACTTGATTCTATTAGGTATGTCTTACATTAAAACAACACTTTTAATAGTGCCTTTTCATACTGAGATTTATTTTCAAATGATAATTAACTAAATATATTAATATATTGTATTTCCATTTCCACCAAATTTCACCCAAATTTACCTAGAATTTGTCTCATGTTGGATGTTACTCTACACTTACACTATTTTATTTTCTTGTAGTCTTGCTAAATGATTGAATGTCTCCTAAAATCCCATTTCTTCTCATCTGCCCATATGGGCTCCGTTTTTTCTCTGAGATTCAGCCACAGTGTTGGCTTTTGCTACACGATCTGTCTGCAGGACAGGCCCTCGAGTTGACATCTTCGCCTGTTACGCATGAGAACCCCGAAACACATCCAGATCCATTTCCTCTTATCTGCACCATCAAAGCCATTACTGGTCTGTAATGTAAAGCAACTGTAATATTATTAATGCGCTGAGGCCTGACCAAGTCCAATTGAATAAACTGGACTGGTTATTATACCTTCCAACTAACAGATAACAATCTAACTTCACCATGGCTTTGTGCCACCAAAGAAGGGTCTTTCCAGCAGCGACAGGGTACAAACTATAAATAAATCAGCTCTGAGGAACAGAAAAGCAGATGTTTAGCACAATGTCAGAGCCGCTCTTTTCCATTCATTGAAAGTGGATAGTGACCAAGGGCTGTCAAACTCCAAAAGAGCGAGACATTAGATAGGAACAGACTGATTTAGATCCTAATTTACTGCAAATATTGCTATAAGCTTTGATCACCATTCGCTTTCGTTGTACAGTAAAGAAATCGCGTACAACACTATTCTGCTATTATTCCTTTTTGCATTCCTTGGATGAAAGTATGCTGGGTTTCGAAACACATGACGATGAGTAAATGATGACATTTTAGTTTTTGAAAATAGGCCTTGTTATCAGGAACACGGTGTGTTTCTTCACCTCGGGTGAAGCAATACTTCCAGCTGGTGCGGATAGCTCACATCAACAGTATATTACTGTTCTGTCTGATGCATGACGCCTGCAGATGGGTGTTGATGACGGAGTCCAGTTGTTCAAAGCTAAACTAGTGCATGACTCAAGAACGGAGGAAGTCCCAGTCTAATGTTTTGGCCTGGGGAATAGTATTTTTTATAGACACGAAACATTGACTCAGATGCAATGAGAGCTCTTTGGAGCCAGATATTACACTTATAACGGAATAATAGTGTTTGCTAAAATGAAGTATGTTCACAAACGAATGGAATGGCAACGATTTCTTAGAAATAAATGTACATTTCCAATCGAAACGGGAGACTATATTCAGCTATATTCAAGCGTGCATTAAATATATTGAAAGTGGCAGTAAAGGCATTTAAAATGCTACAAAATGTTAAAACAAATGTTGTTCATTTGAACTTTCTATTCATCAACCCCCCACCCCCCACCCACCCCAAAAAAGACTCAGTTTCTACAAAAATATTAAGCAGCATAACTGTTTTATGACACTGATAATAATTAGAAATGTTTCTTAAGCAGCAAGTCAGCATATTAAGAGTTATTTTTCTGAAGGAACTAGTGACAGTGAAGACTGCTAAAAAACTTATATTAACAATATTTTCACAAATCACAATATCCTTTACAATCACAAAAATAGTACTTGGTTGAAAATAAAATATTGGTACCATTTATCAAATGCCTCACCTTTTAATGAATGAATTATTAACTAATTAGTCATCAGTAATAATAACTAGGCTAAATAAAATTGTTTAAATGATATAAATTACAATAAAAAAAATACAAAGCTTTAATATACATTCCACAGTAGTTCACAAAAAAAAAAAAACATTTATGCTATTATGTTCATAAATATAAATGAATGAATTAAAATTAAATGAAAAGCAATGTAAAACTAACTAACTAAAATGAGCAAATAATAATAAAAAAATAACAACAACTAATGGGAACAAGAACTTGTGTAGTTCTGAATAGCTGCCGGTACTCTCCAGACAACAAATGCTTCAACTGGGACAGACATGGGGGAGTCGCACGAGGATCAGTGGACACAATAGCTGAGTTAATGAGCGCAAACATAGCAGCGTCTGTGTTTTCAGATTCCTCCAGTCATGGCTCCCCACACACATGGGCCCAAAGAACTGAGGACTTCATGAACTGGACAACCTTTTAACAGAAATAAGACGTCAGCATACTGAGAACTTGCAAGCAAATAATGGGGGTGTTTTCTCATTATCAGACGCTTTATAAAGCATCATGATTCGGCCCAACCAATAATACTGTGCAGCCAACTATTTTTATGCACACTGGTAACTAAATAGCATTTTTGAGTCGTTAAATCAACTGTTTATTGTTCAGAAAACCAAGGTGTGAATTGTTTTAGGTCTGCTTAATGGCCTACTGAATTTGCTCACTGAAAAAAAGAAAACAAGCCATGCTCTTGATTTCTAGTTGTAAAACCGAACAGCCCATGTTTTGCTCCTGGTGTTACTCTAGGTCATAACTGTGGTGAACGCACACCCTGAAAATGATATCTTAAATCACAGTCAGGCGAGTGGACAGAGAGCCATGATTGGACGAGGGACAATTATGCGGAAACTCCTACTTTCTCCCCGAGATTCGGATCTGTTTCTGTCAACTGGAGGCATTTCAATTTCAATAGGTAGCGCACAAACCAGGCAGCCACAGGGCTTGGATTGAAATCTTACAGATATGTCTCTGAAGGCCATTAAATCATCATTTTTACAGCCTGCATGGGATTGTGCTTAAGGTACTTGGAGAAGGAATCCAAGAATGGATTTACTGCCTTTTTTCCCCCCCGAAAGCCCCAAGGATTTCTTTTAAATGTGATAAAACACTTAAGCAGAGCTTAAAATGCAGATGCAGATCTTGTCCCTTGGAATCCATCAGGATGCTAAACTAAAATCATTTTTTCATCATTTTTCATTTACTGACTAACTCAGAAAAATAAGTAGCCTAACTAGTGAGAGTGGTTTTATAAGGAGCCCCATTAAACAGCATTATGTTTCTCATATTTCCATATAACTGGTCATCCACATGAACTTTTAGTCTCATAAAATGTATTTATTATTTGATTTCAAAGAATTAATATATGATTTGTTGAGCATTGCAGCCCCGCAAAAGACCAAGGTCATATAGTCTTGAAAAAACATTTGAGCTCTGGCGCCACCTGCTGGTCAGAATATATAATCAATATTTACTCTGAATTCATAGTCCACAGCATAAAGCTCAACCCAAATAAACCACCAGAACACAACGTCAGAATCCACAAGACATTATTACATTAAACCTACATAAATGAACTGTTTTACAAGTAGAAATAAGTGGTAAAGCATTTGCATTTGCTTTCCGTACTGAATTTCTGTACCTAAATCTGTATTTTCCAGTTTGCTTTCATTTGCAGAAACCATGGAGGTCCATTGTTGTCATGAAAACTAAAAGATTGAAATCAGAGTGTTTATGGACCGCTATAGGCCTAAATGAATAAAACATTGATGTTTAAGCCACTGGAGGCAGTAAAACAGTTATATAACGATCTGTTTCTGACTCTAGCTTTCTAACAGCAAACAGTACACAAATCTATCCGTGATTGCGGTGATTTATGTTGTAGAACAAAATGTAATGCTCTCTTCAATGTAAATGTTAACTATAGGCTTAATTTTTACGCAAAAGAAAAAGAAAACTGCTCATCTAAAAACCATGCTAATGCTAAAATGCTAATTCTCGCAAAGGCCTACATGGGTTTTAGGAATACAAGTATTTTGTTTGGTATCAAACTGGAATTAAAAGCATATAACTTCTACATATGTCTTTAGTCTGAAATATGAAATGGCTGAATCACACAGCTATTTCTTTGACCTTTTTTAAATAATATTATAAATATATAATTCTAAACAAGATTTGAACACTTATTTTGAATAAAGTTAATTTTATTGAAACAACAAAATTAACTGTTGTTGTTTCATTGTAAAATATTTATTTGGTAAGATGGTTATTTAGTTTAGTCGACTGTCTTCTTGTTTATACGGCACCATCAACCTGCACAATTTTGAGGATCTACCAGATCTTTGCAATTCTGTATCATTACAGAAAAAGACAAAGTTGTTTTTCTAATGAGTTCCCAGTATAAACATCTCAAGATAGATGGAAAATGTCTGTTTGAATCTCTTTGATGAGGATGGATTCAGACTCAGGAGAGCACTGCCTGCTGCGCTGGATATACAAACTGCAGAAACAAGTCATTGTCAAATTGTAATTTATAAGGAATATTTGACCTAGAAATTACGAATCTCATTTACTCATTTATTTACCCCATATGATACCACCTGTATAACTTCATGTGACTGTGGAAAACAAAGGTAGAAGTTAAGCAGAATCGAAATTTAGTCACATTTTAATATAAAGTAATGGGTGGATGGTGTCTGTTTATTTTTTAAAAGGACAATATATATATAACAAAGATTGTTATGATAATCTTCTTCTTATGAAATTAATTATATATTTTGGCGCTAGTCACGTCATTCAGTAGGCTACTTTCAAATCCAAAAACCCCGCAACTTTGTTTCATTCTACATCAAGGAAAAGTGTACTAGGTAAAAGTATAGATTTAGAGGAATATTGAACCGTACACTCATGCTTAGCGATAAAACACGAGTGGTTAGTTAAGATGAAATAGCCTATTACTTAGTTTCTGAAAACCTAAACAAGTCGAAATATTAAAAAAAAAAAAAAAAAAAAAAAAAAACGCCTAAACACAGGGCGGTGACGTTGATGAGCGGACGTGATGACGCAGGTCCACTAGGCTGTATACGTGCGCGTTCTCAAGTGAGCTCGTCGGAACAAGTAGAGGACGAAGAGTGCTTTGCTTCAAACCGTCTTTGCCTCTGGAAACAGGCCCGATATTTACACTGTTACGTATTTAAAAACATCCAACCATGAGAAGGAAGCTGTTTGGCGTAATTCTCGCCGTTTGTATCGGTTGGTTTCAAGCCGAGGCTTTGACAGGTAAGGCGTCTCGTTTTTCTGTTGATCATGTAACGCTCATGAGCTCGTTTTCACAAGGCCGTCTGTTGACAGAAACACGACCTAGACGACCGGTCGACGGTATTCACCGTTCAACAAAGTAAAATACATTGGATGTGAACGGTTGAAATGGCTCGAAATGTTTAAAGGCCGCTAAAATCGTCGGCAAACTGTCGCGCACGAGCCCAGTGGCAAACGACGCACGCGCATGGCGCTATAGCAACAGCGGAATATTTTTTACTCATTAAAGCTCTTTAAATGGTCTTAAATGCCAACACATAGGAAATATGTATCCAAAAATTGGAGTGTATATAGTATTAATAAAAAAAAAGAAATGTTAGCGACGTAAACTATTATCGTGGTGTTAAAAGGCAAAGTACAAACTGCACATACCCCACCATGTGGATTTGCGGGGTTTTTTTTCTAGTAAGAGAACCTTTAATCCCAACTCCGTGTTGTAACCCAAGTTACACATTTCCCAAAACTGGAGATCTTCACTCAGAGGATCATGCTTCTTAGTTGAACTTTAATTATTACAGAATGGATTCAGCCTATCTTTGCTTGTTTAAATATTAATGGCTGTCGTCTTCCCTAGCTGGCCAGTTACTCCAATGAATGATGTCTTAAACAGGGTAAGCAGCAGGCAGCCATGATAACCTGTGTGGACTAGTTTTCTAGAGGCCTGCTGTTAAGCCTAGTAAAATATCAGTTCGGAGTAACCTGTAATCATATAATGGAAACCGAGGGAGGCGAAACATGTTTGTCCAGTCATGGAGGAGGCGGCAGCAGTTTTCATCTTTTAGTCTGTTCAGTAAAAGGCTTAGCTTAAGCTCATTATAATGTTCCATCACTGGAAATGGCACAGGAATTCCATGCAAACCCAATCAACTTGTAGGCAATCAACCATTGCTTACTTATGGTAATGAAAGATAGCAGTTTAGTTGGAAATATCAGTCATGTACTGCAGAATTTGTATTTAAATATATTAAATACCCTGTCCACCCTTTTAACTAAATCAGTTTCTGGCATACTGAATGGAAATGGAAGAGTAATGAAAGTGTCTTTTGCTTCATCACCCTCATCATTTTAGTCCCCCAGCAGCAGCTGATGAATAGCATGGTCGGTAAATCCGAAACCTAATCAGCTTCATGCTCTCAGTTAGAAATAGAGCGCTAAACACCCTAGGAGGTGCTTTTCTGCACGTAAGCATTGATACTTCCTTAAAAAGGAACAATCTGTGCAACAAGTGTACTCGTGCTGTTCTTTGAGTTGCCACATAGTACACAATGCTACGGTAGGATTTCAGGCCACGTAGCTTGATGGTGGAAATTGTAGCATCTCCAGATCAGAATTAAAATAGGGTTTTCCCTTGAGAACTCAATCTCCAGCTCAGTTGTGCTTTGCTCAGTGAATTGGGTTAGAGCAAATGGGCAGGTATTTATCATTTGCATGTGAATAGATACGAGGAGATTTCGTTTGTGATTGCTTTTTGCTTTGTGTGCTACTGGCAGCCATTTTGCATTTAAAAAGTGTTTTTGTCAGCATGCACACTGCTTGGTTGGTGAGGATAGTCCTGTCCTTCAACTTTTTTAATCGTTCTCACAAAGGCTTTAGGGATATGCAAAACTATTTCAAAACTTGTAACTGGGTTGGCCTGAACCATTAGTTGACTAGTCTAAAAATTGGTCTGAAATAAAAAAAAATAGTTAGTTAAATATCATCTTGTGACTCATCGACGTATAGATGTTTTTTTTTTTTTTTTGACTTTTAGAGTTCAATCTAAATGTCTTAACTTCCAGTGAAAAAAGAAAAACTGATTTTCTGTGACACGTCGGACATAATGAATCATTTAGTCTCTTAAATCCCATCTGTCCAAAACGACTACAAACTTGCATTGATTTTTTCTAAAGTGCAACACCCATACATAAATCCAATCAACAACTGATGATAGATCCAAAAACCATCTTAATTTTTTTTATATACTGTTATGTTCGGCTATACAAAATGCATCAGAAAACGTCCATCGGGATGAAATGGACATTAAAAAGACAAACTAAAGCAAAAATTGATATTTAGAAATTTGTCACATTTTGATGAGTAATTGAGTTGAATCTTTGCACATGGTGCCTAAATCGAAACCTATTTATTTTATGCAGTGTTTAAGCAAAGTGAATGTCCCATGTACATTTTAGGGTAACAATCTTGAAAGCCTTGTGGTTAAACAGTTATGACTTGCAGTCTAGATTAATGCATTTTATAGAGAACGGTTTATCTGCATTCAGTCATGAGGTTGAGCCAAGTTGAAACAGTCGACCTTAGGTCAGTATTTCTTCATCCAATTAATCCACATATCAGCTTGTGAGAAGGTGAACTTATTGACTTGTTTGCTAGAAACGGGTTAAGTCAAATCTAGAAGTGGCAGACTTTGTACCGAGTGGTACTTGTTGTACTCTTCTGTTCTCCCTGTTTGGAGTTATTTATAATTTAGTCTTGAATTATTGGGTTAATACGTCCGCCTTATGCTAACATTTAAATCTAAACTCTTATATATATACCCAAATATATGCTTAAATTCCTTCTAGATCTTTATATGTTTGAATTTGTGGTCCACTTAGTGAACGTTGGAGGTGACCTTTCTTGATGGTCAAATGAATGAAGCCTGTTCTGCTTTCAAAGGGCACATGTTATTTCAGGCCTGAGGCATGTGTGGAGTCTCATTGCTCTGACTGTAATGTGAAATGTGGACATCTACCATTTTTTTTTTTACCCTTCCCTGGCTAACACACGAAAACATTCCTCCCTCAGCAGCAGACAAAAAGGGAGCAGTACCTTACTCTTGTTTCGAAACCAAATAAACTGAAAGCATGTGCTACACTGCAAGAAGCAACAACAGGTCTGGGGTGGATCTCAAAGTGTTCTTGTCATTGATGTGAAGGGTTGTTGTTCCAGCTGCTACATACGTACTTCCATGTCGTTTCATTGAAATTCTCCATTGGGGATTAGCATGGTACAACCTTGTTTTACTCCAGAAAACATGCTTCAAGTCTACATAAGTTGCCCCAAAATGGTTGTTCCTAGGTTAATTTACTCTGTACATGTCAATTTTTTTTTTGTTCATAATCCTTATCTTATGGCAAGTTTTAAAGGGATAGTTTGCTCAAAACTGGAAAAGCGCCCTCATGCGATTCCAAATCTGTATGACTGACGTCTGGTGAAAATCAAAAGAAGATATTCTGAAAGTTTTTTTGAATCCATTGAAATGAGTAAACAATTTGTTCCTCAGTGGGGGGAAAAAAAGAGAAAGAAACTCCTACAGGTTTGGTACTGTTTTGAGTGAACAACTACTTTAAGCTTCATCAATCATCACCATTATGGTCATCCTGTTTTTTCATGTGAATGTTCGATGTCATTTTTTCATTGCATTTCTTGATATGCTAACCTTTGGTTTTAATGCATGCTTCAGCTTAGGGCTGGGCGATATAACTTTTTTTTTTTTTTATCAATGATCTAATGTTTCATATCGTTCTGTATCGGTAATGGACACTTTTCTTTTATAACCCTTTTTCAAAAGGTTTTTTTAATTTAACCACTGTATTTTTTTATTTTTCCCTATTCATTAAGACAAGTCTAAAGGAAACTCTTGGCTTGTCTCCAGAGGGTGCAATGATCAAAATAATGTAACACATTAAATCGTCAATGCAAATAACAGTCTATAAAAATGTGCTATATATATAAAATAAATTATTAAGGCTTGGCAAGTTAACGTGTTATCGTGTTTAACGCATTGATTAACGCAGACAATTATTTTAGTTGTTCTTTAACGCTCACTCACTGATCTATATATAACCCTAATTATTCTCCCCCGTCCTGTGCACACGGGTCTTTACCTGCCCATCAAGTGTTGTCCCATGCCGCACTATTCTGCGATGGGTCCCGCGATCATGCATGTCTCTAATAGGAAGGTGCCTGTTATAATGTTATGATCGAGGCTCTGGACTCTGTCCTGGTAGTGACCGATAGCTTGTTTTAAACTTAATTTAATTACACTAATGTTATAAGTTAATGCAGCAGCTCGCAGCTCATGGGCTTGACTATCAAAACATTAAAATGCAACAACGTCACCTACATCTTCACTGCATCTCATGTACCATTGATGCACACAAGATTTGATTGTACCAGTTTTGCATTCAAATAATGCAAATGTTTCTTTTAAATTTGGCTAAAAAAATTATTCACAATCTCAACATGGGCAGGGATTACAGCATGTGTTTGTCTGTGTGGTGTGTATGTCACTCATAACACGTGCCTTTATCGTATGCTATATCAAATATTTTTTCTATCGATGGTGTACCGTAGATTAAATATTGATACTGTTTTATCGCCCAGGCCTACTTCAACTCATTGTCTTTTATAAGTGCTTGCTTCTAATGTTCTTCAGTTGGGTTTTGGTTATCATGAAGCATTGAAGTCTTTCATCATGATGCTCAAAATCCAGTTTTTCTTGTTTTCCATCTAATGTTTCTCTCTTTTTCTTTTCTCCTCTGCTGTTTCTTCTTTGCCTGCCTGTCTGCTAACCATTATTCATATCATCTCAATGAACTGTCAACCCTAAACCCAAAATCACTCATCAAATGTCCAGCGGGCTTCATAAAATCGCCCTTGTCTCAGATGAAACTCATAGAAGACAGTGCCGAGCTGGATTGCGAGGTCATAGGGAACCCCATCCCCGAAGTTCAGTGGTGGTTCATTGAGGGCGAAGAGCCGATTGAAACGGTCACCCAGCTGTTTGACGGTGCAAAAGAGGATCGCGTACGCATCAATGCCACTTATATCAACCACGCCACCAGCACGCTCATCCTCACCAACCTAACTCTCAACGACACGGGTGTTTACGAGTGCCGTGCTTCAAATGACCCTGACCGCAATGACCTCAGGACCCCACCCAAAGTCAAGTGGATTCGCTCGCAAGCGAATGTTATAGTGTTTGAACGTGAGTTACGTTGTGGTATCGCAACGTCTCCACTAGCGTAGAGGAGGAAGTCCTGTAGATTCAAACTCTCCCTTGCCTTGCCCTCTGCCCTCCTTTTATTCCTTTGACCAGAGACCGGGTCACATGACTGCTTTAGCGCCATCTGTCCTTTCCTAGTTATCTGATGCCTTCTGAGCGTATCGCTGTCTAGAGCTTGAGATGAAAGTTTAACTTTTTATTAATGAAATTGCATTGATCGGTTAACGTTACTGCCGGTCAGAAGGTATTAAACGCACTAATTGGCCTTCATTTCTGAAAAAGGGCACTGATTAGGTCTCATTAACATGGTTTGCTTTCAGCAAATATCTAAAAAGCTCTTTAAATCTGTGGCTTAACCCTTCTGGTGGTATTTCTAGTATTTTCCACAATAGGTTTTCATAAGCTCATGGACTCCAAACCAGTTGCTGGTTGGTCGAATTTCCTTCCCTCTTCCCATTCGTTTTCATTACAAACTGCTCACTTAATGTTTCCTAGTAGGCCAAATGTACCTTCACTTCTCCCTTGATAGAGCACAATGTGCCTTACAGCTCACATTGTGGTGAACATCTTGACAGCAATGTTCCCTTCCATTCCATCATGTCCAAAAATGTATTTTTTTTTTTTACTGTGCCACATCAAACCAAGAGGTTGGTAGAGTCCTTTTCAGCAGTGATCACTTTTTTTCTTTTTCTTTTTAAAGAGTCAATGTTATGAGAGTTAATGTTTGTGTAACTGTTATGCCTTGGCAGATCCAGTCATCACGACCAAACCAGAGGTGGTGAGCGACCAGAACCAGACCTCTGCAACACTCAGCTGCAACCTTACCAACACTACTTTTCTGGTCAAAGGCAACTATTGGACCCATAATGGCAAGACCATTGAAAAATCAGAGTCAACCCCTGGAAAATATTTCATTGAACACATGTATGTTCCCGATCCTTATCTAAATGATTGTATCACTAAAGAAGAGTGAAATGTAGCACTCTAATTTCAGTATAAGTTTCTCAGATTTAGTGTTTACAGGTCCATAACATTATAATATAGCCTCTCAGTTTGTGTGATGGAGTTGTGACAGCAGTAGTGTGATTTAAGAGCCTCCGGCACTCCACATTCACTGACCCTAATTCCCATTAGAACTGCTGGGTCGGAAAAATATCCATGGGGATGCCTGAGCGGCGTACCGGAAAAGCTGTTTACTTTTATATTTTATATTTCATTTACTTGTATTGTCCTCTCCTCCACCTTTATTGCTAGGGTGCTGTCGTTATATTGAGGGATCTCAATTGGCATATAAATGTTATTTTTTTTGTCTCATTGCTTGTTTTTCTTTCTGTGGCAGAATTAAAAAGATCGATTACCACTCTGCTGGAATATATGCATGTTTCTTCCAAACAGAACCTGAGGTTAATGCTACTATTGAAGTTAAAGGTAAGAACATTTTAGTGACCGATTACTGCATCTGTTATCCGTCCTGAATTACATGCATTTTTCAGGCATATTGTACTCCTCACCCATAATCATACTCTTCCTGTTAGTTCCCCCATATGTAGGGGCCTACAAACACTCTGAAAATGCTAATGAGAACGACAAAGCTGTCCTAACATGTGTGAGCCATGGATACCCCCTGCCTACTGACTGGAGTTGGTATAAGCTGGGTGAAAATGAAGATGAAAAGGTAAATGAAGCTTGCTGTAATGAGATTGGTACCTGGCCATGCCATTTGAAGGTTGGATAAGGTTGATAAAGGTGTTAAATGACACTTGGCGTTATGAACATTTATTAACCTAGCTGTAACGTCTATCCGTTTATTGCATGACAAGACTTAATCTGTTTTTTGTTAACCTGTCAATGATTCAAGTGAAATATATTTTGTCTATATGCCTATATATAGGCCGTACTACTGGAATTCGTGTTTCCAGTTTGTTCCTTGAACCAGTTCAAAGCCCTGTGGTTAATAAATTTAACTTAATTATTAATTTAACTGTTACAGTGGTAGTGATTACATATAATTATTGGTTGCTCAACCTATTGAGTACTAATTACATAAAATATCTGATATTATATAATATTTTATATTATGTATTTTGTTATTTATACAGTGCATTAATTCTTAATTTGTCTAAATTAAGAATTATGTTTGGATGATTGTTAATAACTGTTGTTGTGCACTAGCAGTTATTAGAAATAGTCTCATGCTGATGATACACGGCAACTTTTTGAGCAGTTTTGCTGGGCAACTTTTGAGCAATGTTGGTTAAGCACTTTTTCTATCTTTAGACTGTTCATTGGCCCTGTGTCTCACCTGATTAGCCTGTTGCCAAAAGCTACTCGGCAACATTTCTCAAAAAGTTGCCCTGTGTATCATCAGCCTTAGTAGCTTACTAACAATTTTGCATCGTCAACCCACAGGTGCCCATTGTCAATGGCACTGTTGACAAGTATGAGATAAAGAGCACCCCCAACAAGACCATGCTGTACGTGAAAGACCTGGACATCAACGCGGACATGGGCATGTACCAGTGCCAGGGCACCAATGAAATGGGATCAGCCAGTGATCAGATTCAGCTGCGTGTGCGTAGCCAGCTGGCCGCCCTTTGGCCATTCCTCGGCATTGTCGCTGAGGTCATTATTCTCATCACCATCATCTTCATCTATGAGAAGAGAAGAAAGCCAGACGAGATCAGTGACGGTATGTGACGCTAGTTCTTTCCTTCCTAATAATGTTCCATTTCCATTTTCGTGAATGTACAAATGAATGATCATTGGATGTAATGTAAAATTTTTGTTTATGAATTTGTAATGGTGAAACATCCTATTTCAGTTTGATTTCATGTTTATTTGATTTGGCTGAAGTGTGTGGCTGTTCCTTAGTGAACTGTATTTTTATTATTTACGTTGTTTATTTCTCTGTTCGCTGCTGCTTTTACGTTGTGGTAAGTGCTCAAAACTGCATGTCAGACTGAAGTGGTTTTGCTTAAACGGGTGGTTTTGGGAAGTTTGAATGCTCTCCCTGATAGGCTGAGAAGTACAACTCTTTCACTGGCGTTTAGTCTTAAATAAGAAGATAAAACGAACCAGATTTGTCAGACTTAGGTTCAAGAAAAGCAACTTTTTTTGGTTTGCCCGTAGCCAGTGAAAGTGTTTAGCTGAGTCTGACATATTGCACTTCAGAATGGGTTTTAAATGTCAAGGTATTCTGCATAATAACTAATATGAGATTTCAGACGGATCATGTTATACTGCCTTGCATGCTCTCTGCATCATCTTCTCATTGCATGATGTTCTTCAGCCCTAGATTATAGCAGTGGCTTCCTCTACATCTCTGAGAGGCAGCACCCTTATGGCACAAAGGGTGGCAAAATATATAATCCCGACATTTGTTTGAATCTTTCTGGGTGTGTTTGGACATGCTCTCTGCATGAAAACTTCAGCAAAAGTCTTTCAAACTCCTACTTAAAAATAGAAGCTGAGTTTGAATCTGTTTGTTGGGTGTCAACTCACATCTTATTATAAAGTTTCTTCTTTCTGATTGTGTCCGTCTGAAGCACAACCTTGTCAGTAACCGGACAATTTCATCTGTTTTCAATGTGGTCTTTAAAAAAAAAATCTGATAAAGACTGTTACATACACACTTAAAAATAAATAAATAAGATACATCTTAAAATAAAGCCTCCAAACAACTGCATGCATTATAAAAATTAGAAATTATGCAACTTAACAGTGCTCCAATCAGGATTTTTGAGAGAGCATTATCTGCGGATACGATCACAGTCACTGATCTTTTTAAAGCATTCTTTTTCTTTTTAATTTAAATTTTCAATATTCTCTATTTTCAAATTTTACATCGTCAAAATTATTGCGATTATCGCTAATATTCAGATGTACTATCGTCTAGCCCTAGTGATCAGTAGCCGATCAATCAGAGCAACCCCTAATACTACGATATCTATTACTATTATTAAATATACAACAATTATGAAGAATGTTATACGTTTTATAATTTAAATTCAAAATGTTTTGTAGTATATGTAGTTCTGTTGTGGTTTGGCTTACAATTTTTTTTTTTTTTTTTTTTTAACACCTAAATCTTTACGTATATTAATAATAATGGCTTTTAATTTGGTCTTTTACACAGACATTTTATAGTGACTTAAGCTCCACAAAACAAGTTAAATTCCCAACAAATCAAATAATACTCAAATTATTATTATTTAGAAAATGAAGTCAACTGCCCCCTCCGGTTCATAAAGGTTGTGATTGGGTGTTACTTTCATTTCCATACATCCATTGTCATATCCAAAGACTTTCGTACATATGTGCCCGAGGCAGGAGATTTTTCAGTAGGAAGGTTTCAGGGTGATCGACTGACTCCAGAAGTCCAGTGCAGGAGTTTACAAATGTGTGCTAATGCTGTTTGACAGCCTTCACCATGATTGATGCAGAAAAGGAGAAATGTTTTTCTCTCTACTACATCTGTAGGTGAGGTTGTGCTACAAACAAATGATTTTCGATTGGAACTGTTTGTTCTTGGGTTGAAAAGCACTAAACATATCCTTTCAATCCACCATCAGACCGCATGGCTGATGTAAATGCATTATTCTGCATGAATCATTATTAGTAGTGCTGTGAAAACAGTGATAGCGGTGTTTTAGTTGACGTGTACAGATTTAGCAGTAGAAGTAACTGAATTAAGAGTATCAAGGTTTTCCAGTCCCCAAATCGCATTACTCATTAGGTGCACTGCTTTGAAACATCCAGTTCTGACTGTCTTGAGGCTGTCACACTATATTTTAGACCAGCTACTGTAAGAGTTCAAATAGACTGTAGTGTTGTACATTTGTCATAATGAGTTTTTAACTACTTTTTCTTTTCTTTTCATGTGTTCCTGCTTCCTGTAGATGATGACTCAGGATCTGCACCACTGTAAGTGTTTTGTTGTTAAGAGTTTTTCCTCAAAGGAACTTCAAGGCCTTGTTGAAATCTAGACAGTAGCTGTAGATGTGCGTCTAGCTCAGGAGATTCATATGCACATCGAATAGTGAACTGATGTGCCACTGTGTTTTTCAGGAAGAGCAATGCCGCTACAAACCACAAAGACAAAAATGTCCGGCAAAGGAACTCCAACTGAGAAGGGCGAAAAGGTGAAATATTCTTCTTTTTAATATTATTTTCCAATTGAACCTAATATTGTTTTAATGTTTATTATATGAAACCTGTTATTGAACATTAATGTTCCATATTTTATGCACTTATACACTACACATATATAATGTTCTCATAATTACGATTGTAGAATTGTATAATAAACTTTTTTTTTTTTTTTACATTTTATGCATGTGATTTTATAAACAGTTGAAATATTTGGTCATTTATATGTTTTTAAAAATAAATAAATCAAGACTTCAGCTTATAATTCTATACAATTTATAATTTAAAGTTCTGTATCGGAATATAAAAGTGCATTAAATAGATTTGAAGGATTATTAGATGTGTTATTAGATATTAATCACTATTACAAGGGTTTATTTTTAACGTATCTTTTATACTGTGGACTTGTATAATATAGGCTGTACAAAATGTTGATTTGTGATGAATTATTTTATGCATTTAATACAATTTATAATTTTTTTTTTTTTTTTTTTGTAGTTTATTACTTAAAATAGTAACCCTCCCCTCAAGTGTAATATAAACTTTTTTTTTTTTTTTTTAACCACATCAAGTTAAGTTTTTATTTTTATTTCTTTCAGGTGTTCTAATGACTACTGTCGAAGAGATGGAGAATTAAGTTGCGGAGTACGTTATAACGTTATAGTGCATCCTGCGCGTTCTTAACCTTCTGCTTGAGTGTAAACGTGTTGAGATAATAATTGGTCTCATTTTACTTTTATTCCTATTCATTTTGTGCTGCCAGCTGATGTTTTTAAAATAGTTTTTTTTGGGGGGGGGGGTAACTGCATGATTGTAGTCTTGCTGTAGAAGTGTGTGTTTAGTGAATCTCTTAATGTGGGAAGGATTTTATTTTCTTTCACTGTTTCCGAAACATCTACCGAGTGTAATTGAATCACCGTTTAGCCGCATGAAACTTTAACCATGTTCAAGTGTATAGAAATAGAGAGCTGAATCAAGTTTCTATAAACCTTAATGTTTAGCCACTTTATTGTACTTTCTAGTTTTTAATTATTGAAATAATTTAAATGAACAACTTCTGTGCAGTACTCATGTCGTCGCTGCAACATTAGTGTGCTATTATTCTGTGTGAATAATCAGATGCTACTTTTATTTTGTCAGGCTAACAATTTTCTGTTTAATAATAATGTCAAACAAGCTTCTTTTAAAGTTGATAATGTAGTTTCTGATGTTGACTTGTAGGATTCCTCCTGCCTAACCCTTAAGGACCAAGTGCTAGTACAGTGTGTCATTTGCGGTACGCATAATCAGTTGTTATTGTTTCCCAAATTCTAACATGGAGGACAATGATATGGTTATGAATATTAAGGTAAAGTCCGTGCAGGTGGGGTTTTCGTGAAGGCTTTCGCTTAAGTGATACTCTCCTATAGACCATCATACTTGCATTGTGATACATTAAGTATAGTGTCTGGATGTGTGCCATTTCCAACTTAAGAGATGTGTAATATGTAAGACATTGTTAGAAGTGTATAAATGTTGCCTTGGCTTCATAGGAAATCTAATACACTGTCTACTGTACTGACTTGCACAATCTAAATAAACTTATTTGATTTTAACTGTCTATTGAGTATTTTGGTGTGTTCAACCAAATAAACCATTCTTTGAGCCACCAGAAGGGGGCGACACTTCCTCGTGTATTCGGTTCAGCTGTAGGGAGCGGCTCTACGTGACAAACATCACAGCGTTATCAGGTTGGAAACAAGGAGACGCTCCAGAATATAAAGCATATTATTTATACCTGTATGGGCTTTCAAAATAGTCATCCGTAGTATTACTACTACTCACACTTGTCCATTTAAATGTATTAAGTAATTGGATAAATGACCCCAGGCCTGTGACATCTGAGGGGTGATCCACATAAAGAGCAATGCATTTTTATATAATTAAAGCTACAAAATAATATAATATTTAAAGTATTTGATATCACCTCTAGGCTATGATTAACGTTTTGAATGAGGGGGAAAGGGTTTTGGAACACTTACTGAAAACTTAAAGCCTTATGTGTGAAACCAATATTTTGTAACTTGACAAAGTGATAGCCTAAATTATGGCCCTCATGAATGTGTACGGCCTGAAAAGTTAAAAAATGAAGTTAAAATGACTTTTAAATGACACTTTTTGTTCAAATCAAATGGAACGGGCTTTTCCTATAAGAAAGAACATCTGATATGATTCAAAACGATCATTTACTTTAAAAAGAAGACAATTTTAGGCATCAAATATTCTATTTCTCTTTCAAGACGTTTTCAAATTTCAAATGTAAACAAAGACCGCCAAATTCGCTTTTGTTCGTTCATTTCAGATATCCTTGTTTACAATATCATGTCAAGAAACGTGCAGCTGGATAATGAATCATCAAACATACTAACCCTACATTTGCATATTTAACACCGGTCCTCGGGTAATACAGCGCACCTCGCCCTATTTTCCACTCATCTATCACTGCCATAGTTTAATTCCTGACTCCATTCATTATCTGAGCACAGAGGAACACACCGCTTGTGGTGGTTGGGTACCAGGTAAGGGAGTGAACGAGTGCAGCCATAGCAATGTAGTTGTTTGGTGACATTGGGACGCGGAGTAAAGGACTGAGCATCTGCCCACGTCTGCGCTTTCGCAATCTGGCTGCGTCAGGATTCACCTCGAAGCACCGCTGTCATGGACGAAGCGGAGGACGGCGATGAAGACCACAAAGAGACTCGCAGGGGCGACATCCTTGACTCTTCCTACAAGATGAAGCGTGTAACGCCAGGAGGGGGAGCAGCGGCGAGCAGGATCTCCAACAACAAGGACTTCGCCTCCGTCTCCTGTGGACGCAGCACGGAATCCACCGCGCTCCTCTGCCACGGAGATGCTGCCAGAGACAAGAGTGGGGTTGACGGCGAGGATGGCTCCGGAATGAGATGCGTGATCAACGGAGACTGCCGAAGAGACGAGAGCTTGTCCTCAACCCTCTCCAAGCAGGAGAAGCAGACAGGTGGAGGCTTCCCAGCATCTGCATGTCACTCCAGCACCTCCAGCATGGACGGCTCGGTCACTCCTGCCCCGACCGCCGCTGCTCCTCCCGCTGAGAAGAAGGACTCGAGAGTTTCCTTCTCCAGCGCTCCACCGACCCAAGGATCGAGCTCGAACCAGCCGCAGCCGGACAGTTCTGTCGGCTTTCCCAAGTCTGAGGATGGCCAGATCACGGCAGATGATGCGGAAGCCAGGGACAATCAAACTTACATGCAGAGGCAGTTCAGCTCCATGCTGCAGCCCGGGGTCAACAAATTCTCCCTGCGTATGTTTGGGAGTCAAAAGGCAGTGGAGAAGGAACAGGAACGAGTCAAATCCGCCGGCAATTGGATTATTCATCCATACAGTGATTTCAGGTAGGCATGATGGAGGGACACCAGTGGAGACTCAAAACCTTGTTGCAAATGCTCATGTTTGAATACAATAAAAAGTGTATTTTATGGTAAAGACAAACATGCAACAAAAAGCTACTTCATTGTAAAATATATACAATTTTATTAGACAGTAAATTGCATTAAAATCACATATAAAGTAAGTAAATACATAAATATACTTTTTAAAAAAAGTAACAGAGTTGACAAAAAAATGTTTTAGTCAAGGTCTTAACACTTTTACAAGGCGTTTCTTATGAATATACATTAATGCTGATTTTGTATTCATTCACTCGAGACTCGAACTCACAACCCTTCGATTGGGAGACTCTCTAACCATTAGGCCATGACTTCTTTAACCATTAGGACAGACTTTTAAATTGCATTCAAATCACGTATCAAGTAAATACATAAATGTACTTAAAAAAAATCTTGAGCAATTTCAGGAAGAAAAATTGTTTAGCCATTTAGCCAAGGTCTTAACACTTTTACAAGGTGTTCAATATGAATGTAATGCTGATTTTTTTATTCATTCACCAATATTCAAAATAAACCCCACTAGAGAAAAATGTACAATTTTTTTCCAAAAATAACCCCTAGAGAAAATGTACAATTTGATTGGTGATTTACAAACAAGGAGGCATTTACTTATACCTTTGTCATTAAAAAAAAGCAGCAGAGTTGACATTTTATAGTTTGTTTAGTCTTTGTATTATTTGTGCTGAATTATTAAAAGGAGAATTTAATGATGATATGTTTTATTCATTTTTCAAAAAACACGTTTCTGTACAAAATCACAGTAACAGGGTTGACTATTTCAGATGTCCCCTGCTGACAAATGTACATTTTAAGATTAAGTGATTTACAAACTAGGTGGCACATAATTCTGATAATTTTATTATATTAAAAAATATAAAAAATATATATAAAAAATCGATTTTAATGAAATGGGGTGGGGTAACAGAGTTGACACAAAATAAATAAATAAACAGAAAATAAAGGATAAATAAAAGATACAATGTTTCATTTAAATAAATATGATACAATAAAAAAAACAATAAATAAAAATGTAATTTAACAAAAAGTAATCTTATTAAATTTTTCAGAGTACCAGCTGGCATTTTCTTGAGCCATCATTCACACGTATGCTGATGAGGGGAAACAAAAGGCACTCTTTCCATGGAATAACTCATAGTTCTGAATATCAAACTCAAACACTGCACAATACTTATTATAATTCTTAATAAGGATTAGGACATCACATTAATTAGATTTGAGTAAACTTAGATTAATCAGTGATGGCCAATCAACACCAGCGGTTTCACGTCATCAGGTGTGTAACAACTCATAATGTAATAACTGCACATTAGGTGTGTGTAATATACCAGAACATTTATGGAAATCCTTTTGCGTAAAAGCTGGATAAACTGCAAAGGAAATTTTAGACAGGACACTTGCTTCAAATTTCTGAAATGATCCCCTCACAGTCTCTCAGGATAAAGTCTGGAATTAAATGCTATCAAAGCAGTGGGAATAAAACTATCCTATGGAGCTGATGATTTAAAAAAAAAAAACTGTGATTAAAAAGTGGAGTGCTTGCTTACTATAGCTCAGTGATATAGTTCAATGGTTTGTTTGTTGTTCTCCCAGCAAGCACTTTGACTCATATAGTCTCCTCTGTGGTCTGTACTTAATCATCTCCCAGGAAACAGAGCCAAGAGAGTGTTCCTCAAATACATTGAAAAACAGATTCATTGTTAATCAAGTAACTTCCAATAAAGGCTAATATAAAAGATCGTTATTTCAATTTAAGCAGTAGCTAATGCAGTTTTGATTAAAGACAGGCCCATAATTGGTTTGATCAGTGTTTTTCACCATCATTTGGTGGGTCTCCAAAGAATAACACTCAACAGTGTTAGTACACCACTGTGCATTCAACAGGAAACAACTCATTTTATGCACACAATAACTTTTATGTAATAGCCATTCATTATAAGAGAATAAGAGTATCAGTAATAAAATAAAACAACAAATACATCAAAACAATAAAATGATAATTATACTGTTCAATATCATAAGTGTCATAAAAAACAAATGATTACTAAATTAAATGATTTTAATAAAAAATAAAAATAAATACAAGATGAAATAATAATAATATTAATAATAATAATAACAATTATATAACCTTGAAACCCCACAATCATAACATTAAACAAAACCAAAATTCTATATTTAAAATTACATTATAAATGATAATATAAATATATATTTTTTTAAAATACATAATTAGACTGAACAAAATTATAAATACAACACTTTTGTTATTGCCCCCATTTTTCATGAGCTGAGCTCAAAGATCTAAGACTTTCTATGTGTAAAAAAAGACCTATTTCTCACTAATATTATTCACAAATCTGTCTCAATCTGTGTTAGTGAGCACTTCTCCTTTGCCGAGATAATCCATCCACCTCACAGGTGTGGCATATCAAGATGCTGATTAGACGAGATGATTATTGCCACTGATTAAGATGATTAAAAGGCCACTCTAAAATGTGCAGTTTTATCATGCAGCACAATGCCACAGATGACGCAAGTTTTGAGGGAGCATGCAAGTGGCATGCTGACTGCAGAAATGTCCACCAGAGCTGTTGCCCGTGAATTGAATGTTCATTTCTCTACCGTAAGCCATCTCCAAAGGTGTTTCAGAGAATTTGGCAGTTCATCCAACCGGCCTCACAATTGCAGACCACGTGTAACCTCAGCAGCCCAGGACCTCCACATCCAGCTTCTTCACCTCCAAGCTCATCTGAGACCAGCCACCCAGACAGCTGCTGCAACAATCAGTTTGCATAACCAAAGAATTTCTGCACAAACTGTCAGAAACCGTCTCAGGGAAGCTCATCTGCATGCTCGTCGTCCTCATCGGGGTCTCGACCTGACTGCAGTTCATTGTTGTAACCGATTTGAGTGGGAAAAGGCTCACATGGGATAGTGTCTGGCACTTTGGAAAGGTATTCCCTTCAAGGATGAATCCCAGTTTTCACTGTACAGGCAGATGGCAGACAGCGTGTATGGCGTTGTGTGGGTGAGCGGTTTGCTGATGTCAACGTTGTGAATCGAGTGGCCCATGGTGGCGGTGGGGTTATGGTATGGGCAGGCGTATGTTATGGAGAAATGAACACAGGTGCATTTTATTGATGGCATTTTGAATGCACAGAGATACTGTGACGAGATCTTGAGGCCCATTGTTGTGCCATTCATCCATTGTTGCCAGCCTAAGACATACCTGTGCAATAATCATGCCGTCTAATCAGCATCTTGATATGCCACACCTGTGAGGTGGATGGATTATCTCAGCAAAGGAGAAGTGCTCACTAACACAGATTTAGACAGATTTGCGAACAATATTTGAGATAAACAGGCCTTTTGTGCACATAGAAAAAGTCTTAGATCTTTGAGTTCAGCTCATGAAAACTGGGGGCAATAACAGAAGTGTTGCGTGTATAATTTTGTTCAGTATAAATGAAACTATATAAAAAGCTAATGTTTATAAATGATTATAAGACAAATTTAAGCAAATGAAAATACAAAAAAAGTATGCTTGCTCTCTTGATGGTACACATTGTTGCTACTGAAATAGATCCAAATTAATTTCAATAATAATAATTATTATTATAAGAATGAGAAAGAAATAAGACAGCATTCTCTTATGTAAGAGATACTCAGTTCAAAGTTTAAATAAATATTTTACATATATAATAAAAGCCAAGTACTCAGTCTCATAAAAGAAAATATTCTTTTTTTCCCCACAAAGATCAGCATCATTATGAGGTTGCAATGCCTCATCCATGCATTCTGGTGTCAATGTGCACCTTTTTCTTTCTTTTTTTTCTGTGCATGCATGAAAAAAAAAGAAGAAAATATATTATGAATTTGTTCAAGCTAGTTTTCGTATTTATTTACAGTCACACATTGCAATGCAGACTAGTTGATCTATTACTGTTTTCAGAGAGAAGATGAACTGAGCACTGCATTTAAATGCAAAGAGAGCTTTATGTGATGGAGTTCATATTATTATTAGAACGCAGCAGCTACAGCTGCAATGTTTGCTTGAGAAAGCTCAGTTATGATCGCTTCAGAAGTTTTGCTTTCAGTACCACAGACAGCTCGGCAGTCATGTCGCCTTATAAATCGCTGATACACCTTAAGAGAAGCTTCTCAGAATATTATACTATATACTATATAACTCAATATAACTCACTTTCTCAAGATCTCAAAAATAAGCTATCATCCTGCTTTGTTCCATGTTTCTCGTTCTGTTTCTCAACGTCCTTGTGATGACCTTGCATAGGTTGAGGTAAATATTATTTATTGGTACAATGTGTCACAAAATTGATCTCGACCAACAGGCACTTTATTAAATGAATGCTGTTTTATGACACCCATATCGCCTCTCTTCTCGTGCGCATGCAGCATGTTTGTTGAGGCTAGGGTTATTTATAGGGAGTATCCCGGTCTCAACGAACGCATGAAGACTGAATCTCATTTTTCTTATTACAAGGGTGTGCCTTTTGTACCAAATGCATTTAAAAAGCATGGTAGACCAACACATTGCAACAAAAATTAGAACAGTTAAAAAAAATCCTAATTAAAAATTAGCTAATTAATTGACTGCTGGGATGTTCTCAAATGTCAGTATATTTTAACCCACACATTTAGTTTGAGACACTGTGATGCCTATTGTTAGTGTCATATAAGTGTAGTCTGTAAATAAAAGAATTAATTCATTTCTGTGGCATTTTTGCCCATGCATTTAAGCATATGTCCTGTAAATTAATTCACGTACCTGTTCCTTCACATTCCTTTCATTCGCCACACAGGTTCTACTGGGATTTCACAATGCTAATGTTTATGGTGGGCAACTTGATTATCATTCCTGTGGGCATCACCTTCTTCAAGGAGGAAACCACCACCCCTTGGATTATCTTCAACGTTGTGTCTGACACGTTCTTCCTCATGGACCTGGTATTGAACTTCCGCACAGGCATAGTCTATGAAGACAACACGGAGATAATACTGGACCCTGAAAAGATCAAGATGAAGTACCTGAAGACATGGTTTGTGGTGGACTTTGTCTCATCCATCCCGGTGGATTATATCTTTCTCATCGTAGAGAAAGGCATTGACTCTGAGGTTTACAAGACGGCCAGAGCATTGCGGATTGTGCGTTTCACCAAGATCCTCAGTTTACTGCGACTTCTTAGACTATCCAGACTGATTCGGTACATCCATCAATGGGAAGAGGTAAGATGAGTGTCATTGCTGTTCATATTTATTGTTAAAGCCAGATAGTGTCTTCCGAATTGTGATGGTGGGAAGAAACGGAAATACTTTTTTTTCGCTGAGTAGGTCGCCTGATGGTGGTTGCCATTTGAATACTACTAACTTTATTTCACTTACTTCTCCAATACAAGACTTTTCCACTCATGGCATGACTGAAAATAACATTGGTAACTCAAAACAGTTGATAAATCTAAGTCACTAGGTCCAAGCCAAGTTAGCGAAACATATTTAGTACTAAGTGTACTAAGTGTCAAAATAATAACTCAAGAAATATGCTGAAAATCGCAACTGATGTTATGTTAAAAGTTCTCGTAACTAGGAGTGCTAAAGTCATTGACTGTAATCTCATAAATCTCATAAAATATATGATATATGGTTAATTTGTCACACTGAAAATAGAAGTCCGAGCACATTGACTTGTGGGATATAGTCTTCCACGTAATAAATTATAATACTAATGATTTTGGAAAATATAGTTGGTCATTCAAAAATTCTATGCAAACAGAAAATTTGCATATTGTGCACAGTAAAAAATATGATATGCTGCAGCTATATTCTAATTAGTTAGTTAGTATTCTATTCCAAACATAGCTCAAATGTTTATTTACCGATTGACGTCACTATTCTTGTTTGCAATTGCAAGGGGCAGAATGTGATCAATGGTGCTTTTCACTGATTTCCGATGCTGCCTTCTAGGTGTTTTGTTGTGGGTGACTAATTAGGTGCACAGGCTAATTAATGTAGCCTGGAGTAATTAACCATCATAAACGTTAACAGCAACTGACTGACCACAATTGTAAAAACAGTTCAGTGCATTACCATTAAAACGATGACCGACATTGGGACCATTTCAGATGATTACATAGAGAGCCAGCTGTTCAGAGTGACAGAAATGTGACGGTTTGCCTGTGGTTGAGCTGACTGATGATTCAGATTTCACCACTAAATGGGACAATTATGCTGCTGATTACATAGTGATAATGTGAGCCAGACATGGCCCTCAATTACTGAATCAACCTTGCACAGCAGTGCCACATCCACTCTACACTGTTTGGCCCCCTTATAGCGCTTGGTTACTCAGACAGGAACAAGGCATGAGTTATACCTCCTGAAACATATAACCAAGTTTTGAAACCCATTTGTAAGTCAGCACATTAAATCGACATGTAGGTCATGTAAATGCTTAAACTGTGTTCTTTTATCAGGGAAAAGGCATAAACTGCTAGAAAAACCCAAACAGAAAACTTGTTACTTGCATGTAAACGTGTCAAGAAGAAAAGCATTTTATTAGCCACAGAAGCATGATCATTATGTGTGCTAGCTAATCGAAAGGCTTTTATTATTAACCCGGTAACACTTTAGTATACAGTACATACCAATTCTCGCTGTTAACAAATTGCTTATAAGCATGCCTATTATCAACATACTGGCTGTTTATTAGTACTTATAAAGTACATATTCTGCATTAGCATATTCTACATCCTTGGTAGACCCACTACCTAAATCTAACAAGTATTTACTTACTATTAATAAGCAGCAAAATATGATTTTATTCAGGAAAAAGTTATAGTTAATAATTTGTTAACAGCGAGAACTGGACCTTAAAATAAAGTGTGACCCATGTTTTTTTTTGTTTGTTTTTTGTGCAATATTCATGCTTATTTGTATAACTACAGTTTTACTAGAAATACCATTGTTAAACTATGGTTTGTGTAGTAAAACCATGGTCATTTTGTGGTTACCATGGTTTAACTATAGTAACCATTCTCTTTTTGGTTTTATTTGTTGAAAAACCATGGTTAATTTTAGTAAGAGGTAACAAGTGGTGAATGCTATGTTATGCTATTAGGCCAGTTGTTATCTTGCTAAAAACCCAAAGAAAATAAAAACTCAAAGTAAAATCTTTAGACTGACCATTTTTAATTACTTTTATTTTAATAAATTTTAATTAATTTTGTTAAATGTAATTAATTAATTTTGTAATTAATTTAATTAATTTTGTAATTAATTTAATTAATTTTGTTCAAAAATGTTAAGCTATCAGGCTAGTTAGCTTTCAAACAGCAATTTAATAATAAAAAAAAGCAAGCAAAATGGTTAATTAACAAGATTACAAGCTAATAGTGAATGCTATGCTAAGCTATAAGGGCCAATCTCAATCTTGCTAAAACGCAAATAAACTATAAACTAAAGCAAAACGTTTAGATGTTCAGTCCATTTGTAATATAATGAAACTTTGCAAATGCTAAGGTGTATCCTTATGCTAACTGTTAAAACACAAAGAAATCAAAATGTTTAGATTGATATTGATAGATTTGGTTACAGCAACAAATATTCATAAAATGATATTTGTAGTCGGCCACTGAATAAAATTCCTGAAAGAAATTCAGTCTGCCCAAGTTCTTGTCATAATGTGCATACATTAAATTCTATGGAGTGGGAACTATGATCATATTGTACAGACACAAGTAAAGATTTCACAAGCCAGTGTTTTCATGAGGACATTGGTCTGCTGATCCAATCCCCTCACAATGGTAATTATGCATGCCAGAAGACAACAGAGTACTTATATTTGGTATGGATCATTAATTTAAACAAGTTCAAATGGCGGTGCCATGAAACCCATTAGTGCTTCCACATTGCTTTGAGACCAGTGACCCTAATCAAAGAGGCTTTCAAGAACTGCACAGCAACAATGATATACTAAACAAACAACCCTAACTAACGACCATTGAAGAGCTCCAGGTATGATGCTTCTCTTCAAATATTAGTCTCTAGTCAGTTTTGTGTTTTGCATTGTTTCAGATCCCTTTCCATGTGCTGCAGCTTCTCAAGCTAGAAAGACAACCCACGCCAGCTAGTGTCTCTGCTTGTCTTCTTCTATCGCTGATTTTGGCCTAGTTGCTATTTGGAGCACTTGGCTTTTCTCAGATGTGACAAGCCTTGTTTTTGGTATGGGAAGAAAGTGTTGACACAGTCTCGCACAACCACACAAGGCATTATCCTGGACCGACTCCAGATCACTCTCCAATATCTGTCCTGTCCTCTCCACTTTGTAACCACAAACAAACTGCACACACGGCTGTCTCCAAGAGACATTCTACGCTCTCCAGTCTTTCTTCCAGTTCTGCCAGGAAGAACATGGTATCAGCTTGGCACATTACTTTCATCATTCACAGACAGGTTCAGTACTGAATCTAATCTGACAGGATGACGTCTGTAGGATGTACTGCATTCATTGCATAAAGCTTTGGCAAACCTGGTCTCAACGCAATATGTGTGCTCGTATTCACAAATCTAGAGGTCAAAAATAATCTTCAGGTCAAAAGGGTTTTGAAACAGTACTTTGTCAAGGGAATCCCTCCAAAATTTCAAAATGAGAAGATGGATTACCTGTGTCTCTGTTTCAGAGTTCTGATAATTTGATCTGCATTGTCCTAGAAAGTCATTCCCTTCTGCTTAATGTAATGCTTCTCTTATCTTGACTGACAGATCTTTCACATGACCTATGACCTGGCCAGTGCGGTGATGCGCATCATCAATCTGATTGGCATGATGCTGCTTCTGTGCCACTGGGATGGCTGTCTGCAGTTCTTGGTGCCCATGTTGCAGGACTTCCCTTCAGACTGTTGGGTGTCTCTTAACAAGATGGTGGTAAGTCTTGCCTTCTTAATTGCCTTGGTCCCAAAAACTCTCCCGATTAGCAAGTTCAAGTTTTGTAGCTCAAAATTTAGGAACCATTATCTAAAGTTACTCACAAAAATAGGAATGAGCCATTTGCTGAGTCCAGGAACTGAATCTTGGACTCAGCAAATGGCTCTGTAGAAGGTCACTCCGAGTCCTCCAATTATGCCTGAACAATTCCACACAATAAGCAAATCACAAAGCCAAAGCTTCCACTGATGTCATCAGTGTTTGACAGTGTTAATCACATGGGCACATTGGGGAGCCAACTCCATCACCTGCTCTTCTCACTTCCCCAAGTCAGCCCGGCACTTTGGGTCACCCCTCCCTTATTTCTCACCATCATCCATCTGTTCTAGAAGTTCTCCCTGCGGTTTAGTCTGCTCTGAATATAAGACACTGTTTGGACATTTGCTTCACTAATGTATACAGTAAGTGATCAGGAACTCTTGCTCGGTTAAGTGTGTGCAGCGCCAGACAACTTAACAGAGTATGATATATGCTTGTGTTATATGGGATTCATATGTGGGCTGAACGCCACTCTTGACAACCAAAGGGCTGGCTTGTTTTAAACCTTGGTATAAACCACTGGCAACAGTTTTTGAACTGTTGTCAACAAACTAAATTTACCAATGAAAAAGTTAACAAATTTGTGAGGCAGATTCCCTGCCTGTTCATCCTTTATATATTAATATACACTCTTTATATGCTGTCACTTGTAAGAGATCATGTGACATGGGGACAGGCTTCTCATTGGCTCTTGTTACAACAGTAGTTTTTGAGTGGAGTCATTCTAGTCGCTGCCAATGCTTAGCAATCAAGGTCAGCAGCTTTTCGAAAGGCAGATTGCTTGAAATGAAAGACGCAGCGTTAAACGATCTGTCTCATTATTTCGAGTTTCCTCTTGGTCTCTCAAACAGGCCTGTCTTTGTGTGGTAATGAAACCTGTGAGTCACACTCGCTGAGGTGTTGTTAAGCTACGGCGGAGGTGCTATAATACACTTGGCAATTTACAAACCTTCTTTCATTTGTTAGAACACAATAAAACTTAAATAGGCATTATCATTCAGGAGACTAACAATGTTCCAGTCCAAAACAAACTCACACGTACTTGTCTCCTTCCTTGTTTGCAGATAGGGTAAGACCCTAAAAAAATCTTAAGTCTTAAATAGTGGTCGAAAAAAACATCAGAGATCATTAATATCCTCTGAGATTCATCAATATCATGCTCATATTAAATCAAAATTCCATTTTGACTTAACATAAATGAGTTACAGATGGTTCAGCCGCATTTTACCTGCCGCTGTGTTTCCCTCCTCTGATAGATCAATGCACTGAAATACACCCTTTGATCCTTTTGATCCATCTGTGGCCTGTGATCCATGACCTAGCATCATCAAATCCATCCGTGCACAGTTAGAATCCCAAATAAAGCACATGTGATTCACAGGTACTTTTCAAGAGTCTTGCTTATGAGCTCTGCAAGTTTGAGAAGCCATTTAAAGTTCAGTTAAGCATCCCCCAGACATGCATAGAGGTGGACTTAACATGGCCTGTCTTCATCTACACATATAAAGTGAAGGACTCTTACCAAAGTCCTTGTAGTGCAGGTCGATTTTATTTGTGACCATCTTGGTAATGTCCTGCAAAGCTATTTACTGTGGAGGCAACTTACAACTGACATATTTAGCACTATGATTTCTCCCATTCATTTTTTTACAAGTGGTTTGTTTCTTCCACCATATACAAATCTTTACTCTTACACATAGAAATACTAGATAAGCAATGCCAAAGGAAACCTTTTGCATTGCAGTTAATTATTGCCAATTAGTGTTTAAGATAATTACAATTCAGTCATGTTTCCCTCGGCTGATTGAAGACATGACACAATCCTATGCTCATACATCTCAAAAAATAATAAATAAAGCTCCACAGTAATGAGAGACTAATGTACTAGTCAAGCTCGGCTAAATCAACTTAGCAGCTAAGTCTCGTCAGTGGGGGTAACACTAGGTTAAATGTGCACTACGGGCCCTAGTTTGGCAAATATAACCAAAACACAGTTGCTCAACCAGATATACTCTAATGTGTGCTAATCTTTCATTTACAGTAGCTCATTCGAAATCATGCTAGCAGTGGTACAATGCATGTCTGCTAAAACTGATTATGCAGCATTAAACATTTTCTCTTAGGAAATAATTTGTGAATGTCTGTTTATCCACATAATGTTTTGAGGCTATGCAATATCTTTCATTGCATTAATTTGCATACTCCTCTCTGAGAAGTATGGCACCGCTAAGTGATTCTTTGTGTTTGCAGCTTGGTGGTGTTCATGTAGAAATAAAAAAAGACAGAGAAATCAGTCTCACAGTGGAAGCTGTGACTCTGATCCATTTAAGAATGAATATCAACAAAAGAACTGTTAATTACATTTGTTTCTTTTCCATGCATTTGTCAGGAGGGTTCAAATATATAATGTAGAATTTAAGCAGTTTGTGTTCATTCAATGTTTAATTGTTTGTCTCTGTGCTTACTAAGACGTTCCAGATAACCCAGAAGAAAATTGTTGCTCAGGGTATGCCTGGAAGTCTTGTAAGGCAGATATGTAAAGAAGATGGAAAGCAGACATGAACTAAGCAAACAAATCTCCCTGACACACTGCCCACACTGCATGGTTTCTACACTGCCAAGCCTTGTGTTTACTCAAATAAAGGGTTAGATTCCAGAAGATGTCGTCTCTGTCTTGTTTGCATCTACACTTGACAGGATTGTTGGGGTTCCAGCAACACATTTTTTTTTTTTTGCCTCGGGACTGTGTAGTTGAGTCTGGGAACACATTTATATTTCTTATTTCTCCATGACACTTGGACTCCGTGTGCACTGTAGCCTGTCTTTGCACCCAACCTGTCAGTTGGTGATAGCAGCCAGGTGTGTCCTGGCCTCAACAGAGGCTTCCTCCATCCCAACCCTAGTAAGCCACTTCTCGACTTATCTCCACAAAGTAATTCCACTGATTACCCATCAGCCTCGTTTTCCATTTCCACCTCCAACTCTTCCCCCTGCTTTGTCATTCATAGTCAACCGTGGTCTCCTTGACTTTGATTTGGGATTTTTCATAGCCTAGTCTAAACCCTGCTCGAAGTGAATGCAAATCAGGTTATCCACAATTCACAGGGACCAATCAGGTCAATCCTGAAAAATCATTCACTTATGAAGAAAGACGAGCCACCTTATCGTAGCAGCTGAGGTCTTATGCAGATACTTGCAAGGGGAGCAAAGACATTATAACAAGAGCCCGACTGAACAATCAACATCACGGTCCCATTAAATTACAGACAGATTGATGGAATAATGAATCTATCACAGGTCCATGGTGCACGTAGCTATCCAAAGTACTTGGCAAGATGCCCTTGATAGGGGTTTGTAGAGGTGTGCCCCTCCTGAGCCAAGATTTTGACTTTTTGATATATCTAGTGCAGATGAAGTAATCAAAGTCTCTCTTTCTTTTTCTGTTTATCAATTTCTCACATCCCAATTTGCAGAACGACTCCTGGAGCGAGCTGTACTCCTTTGCCTTGTTCAAGGCCATGAGCCATATGCTGTGTATTGGGTACGGACGCCAGGCCCCTGAGAGTATGTCTGATATCTGGTTGACCATGCTGAGTATGATCGTGGGAGCCACCTGCTACGCCATGTTCATTGGCCACGCTACCGCCCTCATACAGTCGCTGGACTCTTCCCGGCGCCAGTACCAGGAGAAGGTGGGTACTAAGGCCCAAACACACAACACACACACACACTGAAACACCTGCAGATGACCTTCTTATGTGTCACCGTTTGTTTGATCTTGCCAGATCAAAGTCGGTACCTATCGTCTGTTTGAGAGGATGAAACTGCTCAGGCCATCAATCCCTACGGCTGAGGATTCTGGGTATTCTCCGCAATCTGGTCTCCCTCTCATCTAATCAGTTGTCAGTCCCTCCCACTGGTGTAATTTGGTCTTCTTTGATTCCTAATCACGGCATCTGGTGCTTGTTTACACCTGCAGTTCTAGCCTGCGACCCGTGTCTTGTCGTCACAAACAATTTTGTCACAAACTTCTTAATATGCACTGTTTCCATTGAGCAGATCCTTTCTGCAACCTCCTTTTTCTCCAGAAAGAGATAATCATTTTGTTATTGCCATGTGCTTTAAAAGAAAAGAATGTTTTGGGATACTCTATTTCAAAGAAATTGGATACCCACCTTAGTAAAAAGACATTCATATTCTTATATATGACAGTGACATAGACAAGTCAGATAAAAGGGTCAGAAGTTTCTACAGAAAATGGGGCACAGCAGTTAGTTGGACAGAACTGAATTAAACATATCTTAAAGTTGATCAGCAATCAAAATCAGTTTTTTTTAAATAGAGCAGAGGTCTTTCACCATGCCCCCGAAGACCCACTGTCCTGCAAAATTCATTTCCAACCTGCTTCAATACACCTGCCTGTAATTTTTAAGCAATCCTAAAGAACTGGATCAGGTGTGTTCGATTAGAGTTGAAGTGGGTCTCCTGGAGGAGGGTGAAGACTTCTGAAACAGATCTGTCCTACCAGTCTTTCTGGCACAACTCATGTCTTCCTTTGTTTGCTAAAAGTTCGCTCAGGTCATTGGTTAAGCTGAAAATTTTACAAAATATGGAAAGTCCACCTACAAATGCTTTACTTGTAGTTATTTCTGCACATCAAATAGTATGTGAACAAGTGTTTCACTACATATATAGAGCACATCTAAAAGTACTAAAATGTATTTAAAGCTAATCCTGCTAGTCTTTATTAAGAGCATAATTCTACTCTAAACATACATATATTATGACAACATTTGAAGGAATGATGTAATGTGGAGAATCCCAAAGGGACTTTCGGTGGAGCTCATCAAATCTCGCCTCAGGCGGCAGACTTTCCTCTTCATTAATCACTAGCAACAGAGCTGCTTTCCATCAGATAACAGAGCAACTACGGCAGCAGGGGAGTAGAACGTTCTAAAGATATCAACAAAAGCCATTCTTTGCATAGGAAGCTGGTTTTGCCCTCATGATTTAAAATAAACATGTAATGATGTTCCTTTGTGCCAAACTCCACATTAAAAGTTGATGATTTTTGAGCACTGTTTAGATCAAGGGTATCTCACCAGTGGAAAGGAAGAAGTGGATTGCTGTTATGGTCACGAGTTTTTGCATGTCTAGAATAGCAGGTATGCATTTACGCAGAAAAGCCATTGCAAAAAGCATAGGAAAGAAAGTTTAGCAGAAGTTTGGCTATCAAAATCTTTGAGTGTAGTTGGGAATCCCTTCTTTACAGACAAAAACATTTCCTTTTGCAACCTGATGAACAAACAGCACAATGTCACTGTGTAGATCCCCCATCGTCCCATCACATGTCCATCTCCCCTACTATGTGGAAACCAATGGATTGCCAGACAACGGCAGATGAACAGGACATTAGCCATTATGTAACAAGCATTACATTGCTACACATTGACTTTCAAACACCTGTTTAGGTCCGGCCTCTAGAACAACACAAGTCTCAGATCATTTTCTGTCAACTCTCGACATTGCTCCACCCCAGGGAATTGTGGTTGTATGTACAGGCCTGCTGAGATGTACAGATCGAGCTGTATCAATCGACCATTACACACTGTGGTCTCTGCTTAGATCAGAATGTACGAAACTTTATCACAGCATAAACTGTACACAAGAAAACATATCGACTGTTGGTAGCGTCATGTATGGAAACCGTTTGAATAATATATTACAGTTCTTTGTCTTTTTGCCAACAATACACAGAAGAATTACCACCTTACCATTGTAAGTGGTTCTGATCTATGTGTAAGGCTGTGGACTACAGGGTTATAGGGGTCTCGCATCACGTTGGTTATTAACCATAATCCAACCATAATCCTAGTTGCCATTGGATATTTATGGTACAAGAGTATCTACTGATGAACTCAATGGCCATATGGAATGAAAGCTTGATATATGGTACATAGGACTTAGGCTTTCATCCCCCCTCCTTGGTGACTACAATGACTTTGATGCTTTGGCAGGTGGTCATGGGAAATATATCATCCCTTTATGTCACTGACAGAAGATAAACTGGCTGTCCTGTTGAAAAAAAAAAACTGTGGATTGCTTGAAAATGTGGAAAATAGGATCTCATGCAGTTAGCACGTGTGCTAACATTGAGTTCATAATTAATAGCTTGTTTTCCTTGTGGTTACTGGAGCTGTGCGATTTGTAAAATAGCTTGGGTTAGAAGGAATTCTGTACATTGTACATTGCAAGTAAACAACATTGAGTGAGCTATGAAAGTACAATTTGTTTTTCAGTTCAACTGTCCCTGAAAGGATTTTGATACCAGTATATTTCAATTCATTCATATTGGAAGGACAAAGTTGATTATGTCTACTATATTATGCAACATTGCATCACTTCTTTGATTACGTCTGTTAGGAAGCTTACACAGGTTAATCTGATCATCTACCTGTCCAGAGGTTTAGTGTAGGTCACCAGATGTGTATCTTATCTTGACGCTAAGCTAATGCTAACTCTGTTTTGTTACAGCCCCATAACTTTCTACTTTTCTGCCTACCTTATATTCTTGCTTCTTTCATTCTATCCGGACTGATAGACCAGGGAAGCTTAGTCAAAGAAAGTTCAAGAGAGAAGAAAAAAAGCTGAGTATTTGAGTATAAACAGTTTCCTGAGCTATAGACTCAGTTTGAGACCTGGTGCAATTAGAACTTTTTCTGAAGTGTTTTCAGTGCTAATACACAGACCTTGGCAGTATAGACTCAAACAGTGATGGCGACAAGGTCCAAGTAATTGTCTTCACGTTTCAGCTTAACACCCTGTCTTACTTCAAGGCTGATTGAATGAATCAAACGGCGAAGAAAATAGACTTTCTTGATCGAAAGGGACAAAGCGTAAATTACAGAGTTTGCTGAGCTTGACGAGACAAGCAGGCACTGTTATTTGGAGGTGGCTAAATGTTGGTGTGCATGTAAACGCAGGGGTTTGTGATACTTTTTCATGATATTGAGTGTTTAATCATGGTTTTTGTCAATGTTAGACAGTCTGGGCGAAATTACTAAGGATTTGCACCACTATTGCATTTTAAAACTTCAGTATTTAAATGAATTCATGTTTTCAGTGACAGCATACTTCCTTTGTATTTAAATTAGGCTCATTACAGAGGTGTCTTATTCCCAGTTTTTCTTGTCTGTTACAGTTAGCATTGTACTATTAATACATGCAGAAAGAAATACATAGTTGTTTCTTTGGGTTGTGTGTGATTGTATCAACCCCTTATCCAATCATAATTAATTAAGATTGAATTAGATTAGGATTTGGGCTGGATTACCGAAACAAAAGGTTTTCATGAAATGGGTTTATGAGAGGGATTTCCACTCTGAGCTAATTGAAGTCAGTCACCGAACTTCCCATGATTCCCCACCCACTGCCAAAGGGACGATGAGTAACAGTGTGCATGCTAACACACACATGCCACGTCTGCTGTATATAACGCCTGTCTGTATCTGACAGGAATTGTAAGCTTTATTATGAGGCATGTTCTCGAGGATAAGCGATGTCATTTGTCTCATTTCACGACTATCAATGTTATCTACAGAATATATTCATTATTATCTTATCAGATCATTCAAGAATGAAAAAACTTAGTTTTTTTTGTGGAACTTTTTGTCAGATCTGTTGAAGAATATGCCGCAAATGTCATGAAAACTGTGTGGAGGTCTACTGGTGGATGTCTTTTCTTTTTCTCAACCACTTTTCACTAATCTGACAAAGGTACAGCCACTTGAGGTCTTTCAGCTAAACTGAGTTTATCGCCAACATTTTGGGATGACTCTAGATTGCCTGGGTTCTCTGATTAAAAACAAAATGGAGAAGATAACTGTTCTTTACATATTGGGAAGAAAATGTTTATTTGTTAAGGCACCGCTATGGTTTTTTGCATTCACGCAGGAAGTTCAACACCTTTTTTTATAGTATAGTTCACTCACAAATGCATATTGTAGTCATTTACTCACCCTAGTGTCATTCCAAATCTGTATGGCTTACTTTCTTCCATCTATTGAAAGTCAGTGGGGTCCAAATATAATTGAAAGTGTTTTAAAACTCCCAAGCCATAAATATGACCAAGCGTTACTGTGATTCTTTCTTTCGCAAACACCAGTAATTAGCAAAAATACTTACAGAATCCCTCCATACGATGGCCTGTAAAACAGACAGCACCTGTCACTAACAAGTGCAACAGACTGCACCCTGTTAGTAGCCTGAGGATCGACCCAAGGCTTGTCAAGCAGAGCATATGTCACCGCGCACATACAGACAGTCATTATCCACATGCTTTTTCCTACCAACACCATCCATCCAGCTGGGAGGTCACCAAGGTGCATCACCCTTCCTCCACGTCCTTATCCTGGTGTGCACTTGACCTGCTATAGTTGGGTTATGTTGGAATATGAGGTCTGAGAGGTCACAGGAGACGTCTCACCTTTAACATTGCTTTTGAAATAAGGTTCAAATTTAACACACCCCATACTGTAAATAGCATCATTTCTTGGTAATAAGTGTTTGATGGTATGTGATCTTGACTGCTTCAGTGACAAGACGTCAAAATAACCATTGCGTATCTTTATATCTAATAGATAGACGAGTTGTGACAGAAAATGTAATAAAACAACCCTCTTCCTTTTTGCAGGACACAAAAGTAATGTTTTTTCTTAAGTTAGTTCAAGATATATTTTCATCTACATTACGTATAAATTTTGGAAGACAAACAAATCATGAAAATCATCTAATCATATGGAGCGTGTGTTAAAAATATTCTAGAGACCGTCTCTCATTAGTTCTAGAGTATAAATGTTGTTAATGAAAAACTAATGGCTGTTCTGCAGTAGGTCTTTGTTTTAAGAATCAATGATATGCTTATGAATCATCCATAAATATATCATTTGTTTCATGTAATCTAATTTCTACACACCATACATGGCCAAAACCATTTAATGCAATAAATGTACTCTATATTCCTGTAACATAAACCAGAAAGCCTTCACAACAGTGACAGACATTGATGCAGAAAAGGTTAACTACTGTGCTATGAATAGAGCTTATCATCCGTTTCATCATACTCTTCCTGCTTTGAGAACATCATATTATCATTTACTCTTTAATCTGTATGTAGTGATCCCTTTCAAAATATCACGTCTCCACAAAAGAGGCCACGTAGGATTCAAATGGGCAACCCACATGTTGGTGGTTGAAAATTTGGGTCAAAATTGTGTCCTGAAATGTCAGCTTAACATCATTTTCCTGTGTCCTTTTTTTGTTCTCAGTATAAGCAAGTTGAGCAGTACATGTCTTTCCACAAACTTCCGGCTGACTTCCGGCAGAAGATCCATGATTACTATGAGCATAGATACCAGGGCAAGATGTTCGATGAGGAAAGCATTTTGGAAGAACTGAACGAGCCGTTACGAGAGGTACCATTAAGCAGCAGAAAACGATACACAACTGATAACCTGCCTTCAAAACTGACAGTAAACTGACTTCTGCATTTCCAGGAAATTGTCAACTTTAACTGCCGGAAGCTGGTGGCGTCCATGCCGCTCTTCGCCAACGCAGATCCCAACTTTGTGACAGCAATGTTAACTAAACTCCGCTTTGAGGTCTTCCAACCAAGAGATTACATCGTTCGTGAAGGAACCATCGGCAAGAAGATGTACTTCATTCAGCATGGTGTAGTCAGTGTACTGACCAAGGGGAATATTGGCATGAAGCTCTCTGATGGCTCCTACTTTGGGGGTAAGAAACATAGAAAGAACATCCTATTAATAAAGAAACATATCAGTTTGAACATATCACAATATCACTACATACAGCCGAGTGGATGAGCTGTGCAAAGTTAAACTGTTGTGTTTTGACATCCTGTTAGCGCATATATCAAAATAAAGGTCACCACAAAAAAAAAAAGAAAAAAAAAAGAAGAAAAAACACTAAAGTACCACCGAAGAACATTAAATTAAAAAAATGAATGAAAATTCAGATTTTAAGGAACAAAAAGCCCTTTAGGAATTTGAGTTGACCTAGTTATACCTGTCCTGGATAATAAACAATAAAAATCATAGGAATTAACTAAACTCCTCATTATATTCAAATTACCATAACAAACTTAATCATACTCCAATAACATTGTAATTTACTTGCAGCCATATGTTTTTCCAAGGTAAATTTTTTGTAAGGTTACATTTCCCAACTGTTGTGACATTTTGGTAATGCATATTAAAATGCAACTTCAAAGTAAAAGACCCAATAGCATGAAATTAGCATGGCCATTTGATTCGGTTAATCGGACAAAATTATGGTATAATTCGGTTAAAGACAAAATTATGTATATAAAAAAAACAAAACAAACATACAATTTGATTGTAGGACAACTGTAATAATAAAATATAAAAGTATGAGTTTTACTATTATACTTGATTATCATAATATTACATTTTAACATTTCCTAATCAAAGAAAATTCTAAAATCACTTCAATTAAATCACTCGTTATCATAACAAACGCATCATATTGCAATAAAGGTATGTTTTAAACTGTTGTTAGAATATATTTGAATGCAATTTCAAAGTAAAGGTCCCATAACTAAATGATGCTTTAAAAGTCCCAATTAGAATTTCTAATTGTTCACATTCCTTTACTATTTTTGATAAAGATAAAAAGCCTTCACTGATTTGTGTTCAAACTAAAGGCGTAAAAAAGAAGAAGAAGAAAAAAAATTTTAAATGCTTTAAAATCATATCATTGCTCCATCTAAAACCCTAACAGCTCACTTGCACTGGAATACAGTGATAAATACCACTGACATTTGAACATGACTCCTTAGTTTCTCCCTCGAGCAAGCTTTGTCCCATTTAAGATGCTGCCCCCTTCGAGGGGCTTGCGTTGGTGATCCAGAAAAGAGTCAGTGCTTTTTCCAGAGTCTTTAGGGCATGGTCTGGGAACGGCAAGGAGCAGAGTTCATCGAGGCTGCGAATATACCAGGAGCCAGAGGCACTGAAGGAGGGCCACAGATAAAGAACAAATGTGGCCAATTAATAACACCTAATTAGTGGAGCAGAACAGCAATGGCAGAGCAATTTATAATGACGAATACAGAGATTCCCTCGCCAAAAACAATTACACTGTACCTTTTACAATGCATGAATGAGAGGGGCTTATTCATGATCCCAGACTGATTTGGTGTTCTATACTGATCACAGCGTCTCTGCTTTTTAACATGCTACAGTAAATAAAAAAGCCCACACTCTGTTCCTAGTATTCAAATGCAATGCTTTTTTTACATGTTAAGAGCTTAAAGGGATAGGTCATCCACATATATTAAGATAACATATATTTTGAAGCATGCTTTTGTCCATGCAATTGAATTCATTTTCAGACGACAGCATTTTTTTTGTATATTATTACAATTTGCATCAAATTACACCCGTCAACCATTGTAAAAACACATATAGAAACAAAGTCTCTTATGACTTTATGTTACCATGAAAATAGCATGGCCATTTGATTCGGTTAATAGCATAAGCCATTGTACATGCTACATACCGGAATCAATTTCAGTTACCACACGACTTTTAAAACCGCATTTGGCTACGTTTGTAAGAGTGGAACATGGATACATTAAGCACATGGTTCTTAACAGCATATGGAAATGAGAAATCATCATTAATCTCCTTGGCGGAGCTTTATATATCATACACTGAACAGAGCATGTAGGTATATGTAGTCAGCGTCTAAAGTTATATGTGAATATCCTCAGTAGCAAGCACTTTCAGTTCATTGTTTTACCCGTTTTATTTAGCGGCATGAAATACAGGGAGGTTTGTGATATTAAATGTTGTTAATGTAATCATTGTAAACTGGAGCTAAATTTGATCTCCACACTTGTGGTAAGGGAGGCACTTCATCACAGATCCGACAGCTCAGTTTTGCACGTTGGGATATGTCAACCGAAACTGGGCATGTTGTGAAAATGTGATTTTTGGCAGACTGCTGTTTTTCGCAGGGTTATTATTAGAGGTAAAATCTGACTTTTTTGAAAGTGCATAGGTTCCAGTTCAGTTGTATCGTTCAATCAATTAAGCTTTCAAACCAGTGCCCTTGTTAGTACACAATTCATGTATTAATCAGTTTTTGAGCCCTAGAATTTGAAAGAATTTCACATGCAGTATTTAACAAGAAGCTGTGTGTGCTTTCCAAAAACAAAGGAAAAAAAAAAACTTCAAAGACGCAATGAGCTGCACCAACAGCTGGAGCACTAGAGGAAAATGCAAAACAGACAAAATTACTTATTTAAATTCTACACATTTTAATGAAATACAATACCCAGTGCAAAAAAGAACACAAAACATATTAATTTAATCTTAAAAAAATAAACACGTAGATTGAATACATAAAAAAAGCCCATCAATAGTTTATTAACAGTAAAATTATCTTGTTCATCTATTTTACAAAACATTTTCAAATAATTGTAAAAGCAATAGAATACATAAATTTGCCTACAAAAGAAATTTGACTTTTGTGGTATGATAAAAGCCCACTTTGATTTACCAGTACATGAATATTAATAAATGTCCATCACAGTGTTCGGAAAACCCTGCAGCGAACAATGTGGAAAATTCACCTTTCAAAGTGCTGCTGTTCTACACTGTAGTGTGGTGTGTTGTAATGGAGTCATGCTGACTGAATCACAGAAGAATCAAATGCTTTTCAATCCCTGCTGCCATGCAAATCTAGGACGCCTCTCTTTATAAAACTTTATTCTGTTTAAAAGTTGACAGTTCTGGAAAACAGCCAAATAGGACTACAAATTCAGCATTATTAACTACACAACTGTTTAAGGAACAGAATATTAAGTCTTTATCTCAAAGGTCCTTATTAAGATTCACACGTTACCCAGAATTAAAGCTTTATTGATTTTTTTATGACAGGGCAACATCCACTTGAATCCTCAGTGGAGTTTTATCCACTCTATAGGGATGAGGGCCACAGCTACTTCAATGAGAGTGAGCTGTGCCAACATTCACTTTGAAGTGTGGCCACATTTTCAACTGGGCAGGTCCCAAATGCTGAGCATCCTTTCGACTGTGTGTGTGTAGATAGAGCCTTTTCAGTCAGTGACAGGATCTGTCCTCTTCATAATGCTGAGTTTGACATAGTCAGGAGACAAAGCAAACTGACAGGTCCTCTACGGTTACATTTTCAGGTTTCAGCTCCACGGGTGGTAAAATTTAAAAACGTTCTTTTAAAAAGAAAGAGAAAAGCCAGAAAACGTAATTATGATGACTATTCTGTTGATTTGTGGGATACTGTTCACAAGAGAACATTAGTTCCAGTGATGTTTTGATTATCTGTTTCAACATTCCAAAAAGAACACATGGTTGAGCTTTTTGGATGGTTTTAAAGGTTTCTTTTGGCCTTTAACCACTGCTCAGACTAGGAGAGCAGCTGGCCAACCAGCCAAACCAGCTAAACAGTACCTTAGACCAATGTTTCTGAAGAAAAGCTGCTTAAACCAATGTTGTGTGATTGAACTTGGTCTGCTATCATGGCCAAGTTGGTGTTCAGCTGGTCTCCCAACCAACCAGTACCAGAAACCACTCAAATCAATAATAATAATAATCCGGTCTAGCCTGACTTGGCTGGGAAACCAGCTAAAATGAGAAAACAATCAATTTTTTTTTTTCACTGGTCTTAGTTGGTCACCCAGCTTGACAAGTACCGAAGGCCTATCTAAAACCAACCAAGACCAATAAACCATTAGGTTGGTTTAAGACGGTACAGCTTGTCGGTGCCAACAGCCATATGGACAGAGTGCTGACATACTGTTGCGCTACAGGTGTCCCGAGTTAAATCCCAACCTTTCCCGATCGAGCGCCGCTCTCTCTCTCTCTCTCTCTCTCTCTCTCTCTCACACTTCCCTTCCTGTCAGCTCTAAACTGTCCTATCATAATATTAAATCTTAATAAAAGAAGATACAGCACCACGTACAGCAAGTTTTCGGTGGTTTGCTGGTCTTAGCTCTACTCCCGGCTTGACAAGTACTAAAGACCCAAATAAAACCATATCGAGACATATTCGAGACCCACAACCATGATATGTCCCGTTCATTTTCAGAGATCTGCCTGTTGACCCGTGGAAGACGAACCGCCAGTGTGAGGGCGGACACCTACTGCCGACTATACTCGCTCTCTGTGGACAACTTCAATGAAGTACTGGAGGAGTATCCAATGATGAGGAGAGCATTTGAGACAGTAGCCATTGACCGCCTTGATCGGATAGGTAAGTCGCCTAGAGTAGCATTGTGCTTATAAGAACCATGGTTATACTATAGTACTCCCCCAGTGAATTTTGTGAAGGTGTGTTTACTTGTGTTAGAGGTATTACTGGTACACAGCCCAGAATCCATGTGTTTGGATATCCACTGGTCACATCTGTGGCACAGATTTGAGTCCCCTCCAAATTTTGTTTGTCTTCAACACGATTGTTGTGCCATCTTTGGCTTGTGTCCTGAGCACATAAACACATAATTTGCCAAGAGAGGCAGGCCACCTGCCCTTCTCACCCCTCTCAGCATCCTCTTTCCTTATCTCCCAAGGTCAGTGTGCTGCTGATGTCACTCCCTGTCAAATGACCCCCTCAGTTGTTTACATATCGGCCATAGAGCCACCCCACTCGCCGCTGTTGCCATGGCAGCCAGATTCCATAAATGATCAGTTCAGCTTACGGAGGAGTTCAGACCACAGATGCTTTGCAGAAGAGCATCCTCTCCCACAGTCTCACATTCAGTGACCTGCTGCAACCTCAGTGTTGGCTGTTGCTTTTAAGAACATCAGAAGTGTCTCAGTTGTTTATTTACTATGGAAATAGAGAGGTTCAGTCATGACGTCAATTTGTAGGCTTAGCATAAGGCTAATTAGCCATGGTTCCCTCAGGAATTTCCTATGGGTTTTTACATAAATATGTTCTGAAATAAGGTTACTTGAAGAGATTTTCCTTTTTTGTTCTTAAAACAGAATTGAAAAATCATTCATACTTGAATTGTGAAATTTGAAATCATAATTGTGCTTAAAAATATATAAGTTGCTTCATAATAGCAATACACCTCGTTAGCTCACAATGGTTTCAAAAGTCACCTTTAATGTATGGTGTTATGTTGTACAACAGAAAGTAAAAGCCTCTTCGTATAATGTCTAACTTTATTCATACATATAAATTCTGATTTATTCCCCACACGAAAATACTAATAATGCTAAAAATGCTCATTCTCCTGGGTTTTAGAATGGCAAACTGAACAGCTATATCCAACGTGACAAAATCTCAGATCTAAACATGATGGATGCCATAAATTTGTGCCACACTTTGCGTGATATGCAGCACGTAGCTGTGGAAGACAGCTTGGTGAAATTGCAAGCTCAAACCACGAGTGGTAGTTCTAAGCGTTATTTGTATGTGGTACTGGAGACGGAGGTGAGAGAAATTGAAGGCGATGTTGGGGCCCTGCCACTGCCAGCAGGAGCTGTGCAAAGGATGTCATTTTAACTGCAAATTGTCTTGCTAGCAGCAGGGTGCAGGTGATAGGCACGCGCCATTGTCGCGAGTTAGTGTTAGCGTTACCGTGACTCAGCATAACGACACCAGTGCCAGACATAGCTTCCCTCTCACTGGAAATCTCAGCAGGACTCTGGGGCTTGTTGTTCACAGAGAACTGGTTGACCCATCAGTCTGAAAAAGCAGTCATCAGAAAAAAAACTACAGGAGTCCACTGAGTAAAGTGCATACATCCGTCTGAACAAGTTCAGTCAACACAGCCAAACCAAAAGACAATACTAGAGGTGTGCAAATACTACATATTTTTAAAATAAACAGCATAATTATGCTAGTTTGGGGTTTACCTCACCCTGACTGGACATGTTTCTTAGAGTAGGGTGACCATACAGTATGAGCCATTTTCCCAGGGCGCGTCCTTGCCAGGACTTTTATATGGCTCATATGGTCACCCTTTCTTAGAGGCCATTTAAATAAGATGCGCTCTTCAAAAACAGCAAGAGGGAGTGCAGTGGATTGGAACATAAACATAAACAAAGCTAATTTATTTCACAAAAAGTAAATTAAGAATATGATTAATACTGAATAAACAGCTTATAAGGTACTGTAGGCTATTAAATAGCAGTCCCAAACTAGTTTTTGTTAATACAGTTAAGCTGGTTTGAGCCACCACAGTCATTTAAACATACAAAATGACACAAAGTGAAAATAACATGGTATTTTGGGGTTATGGACACAACAGAGTTACCATGGTGAATATACAACCCGAACATTAACTGTTAATGAAAGCTGGAAACTATTCATGAATAGAATGAATATTATACCTTCATGAAAATTCTTCATAGCTAACACACGCAGTACCAGTTACGTGATTTATCGGACTGTACTTTTATGTCATGCACATAGTTTCTGCACTTTAGTGAAGTGATATACAGCATGGCACCACGTTTAAGACTGCTACTGAAGAGTGCATGCTACGACCATGGTAGAACATCTGGAAGGACAGGATAATTCGTTTTTCTGAGATGAGAGACTTTTATTTCATAACAAGTTATAGAATAATTATATTATACATTAAGCGGCGTCCCCAGTCATATCCTGCTCCTGAACAACCACTGCTTCCTGCTTAACACACTTAGGTTTTTTGGTGGTTCACATCTTTAATTAGGAATACAGCTAAACTTTGCTTGATCCAGAGAATGTTTCAACACCCCTGGACTAAATGGCTGTTTTACCGTTGTAATTTATCCTTTGTCCACATTGTGCAAGTCTAGCAAATTTCCATTACTTTTTAGCACCATATAATCACTTCACTTGGAAAATGAGACAAAGATTAAGTGTATAATGTTGTTTTAGATTGAGCCAGTGCTTCATTGTGTCTGACAATTCCTAAATTAACTAAGCCTAACGGAGTGGAGCAATTATTCTCAATACTGGTCCTTAACATACAACAGCTCTGCACATTTTGTATGTATCTCTGATCAATTCAGGCATTTGTTCTATTTGACTCAAAGTGGCCTGTGAAGTGGACATCATAGGATATACTGCCATGATTCCCCTGTTAAAAAAGCCCAACATATGCTAGTTAGGTATGTTTTGAAGCATAGCTGCTGGTCATGAGCTGGTCCTGGGCAGGAGCTAGTTGCTTAGGACCAGCACATGGCCAGCTCAAACCTGCAGCCATGCTTCATAACATACCTAACTAGCATATGCTGGTTTTTCAACAGGGTCCAGTTCGAAGGGAGCATTTATGTTCCATTCAGAGAGCATTAAAGTGTGCGAGGCATGAATTTAAATTGTATTTATTTCCATAGGTATATTATGTCACACTTTACAGTTCTCATGTATTTCCTGTGTTCAGGTAGTAGGGTGCAAAGAACATTGTGTAGGGACCCTGTCAATTCGAACACAGTTCATGCATGGCGCTCACTTCTAACAAACTGATTATCTGAATCAGGTGTGCTAAATAAGAGAGACATGAAAAATATGCAGAGCAGTGGTACGTGAGGACTGGAATTGAGAACATTGGAGTAGATTGTAATGGGTTCACTGTAATAAGTATTAAACATTTAGGTTGTTGGTAGTATTCCTACCTAGTTAACAGATATTTGTCTTCAAGGCTGGCTCTAAGGTGCACAGACAAAGCAATAACTGACCGTAATCTGTACATTTCAGGCAAGAAGAACTCCATCCTGATGCACAAAGTACAACATGATCTTAACTCTGGCGTCTTCAACAACCGTGAGAATGAGATGATCCAGGAGATTGTGAAGTACGATCGGGAAATGGTTAAACTGGTTAAACAAGGGGACATGCAAAGGCCCAGGGCCATGTCCATGACTCCTTCAACTCAAGGGAACATATTTACACCTTCTAGTCAACCCTCTACAAGTTCTGCTATTGCTAGCCTTCAGCAGGCTGTTGCCATGAGCTTCTGTCCCCAGATGGGCAACCCTCTAGTGGGTGCTGGGGCGGTCCAGTCTCCCCGCATGGTTCGGCGCTTTCAGGTGGTCCAGAGCCAGACACCCCCAGGCTCCCAGTACTCCACCTTAGCCCTCGCCTCTGCCCTTGCAAGCACACCTGTCCACAGCCCTCTGGTAACTGCTGGACGAACATTCCATTATGGTTCTAGCCCCCCAGGTGCACCCTCAGGCTCCCAGTTATCCCTTGTACAGCAACACGTCCCCAGTCCCACACATCGACCTCTGGTCCCCAGGAGCACTCTAAGCCAGGACGCCCGAGCGCTGTCCGCCTCCCAGCCATCCTTACCCCATGACATGGTCCAGCCAGTTGCCCCAAGCCCTCCACAGTCCACCAGAGTCTCCTCCACTTCCATCGGTCCCCCTCTGAACCTCCCGGGCCCTGCTGGTCTTAGAGGAAGTATCCCACCAAGAATGGCACTACCCCATCAAATGTCTGTAGGTGCATTTCCTCCTGCGTCCCTCCCTCAGATGAGAACCATCTTGGATTCAGGACTGCCCAAGAAGGATTCAATAACCAGTCTCCCAGAAACTGAGCCACAACACATCAGATCTAGATTATCGTCAAATTTGTGACCACGATAGAGTTGGCGGTCTCTGTCTGGGCCAGGAATGTTTGGACTCTCCTTCACCAAGTACTATTCCCGACCCCCTGTCAGAACTTTAAAATTTACTCTCAGAATGTATGTGGTGTGACTGGTCACAAGGGCAAACAGACCCTAGAGACTTAATAGTATAAAATCAACATGTCCATTCTTACCACAATTGGAACATTTCCATTTTACCTATGATATAAACATCAATGTAGCTTCCTCCCTCACAATTTGCCTCTTTGACATGCTTTTCTTTATTGTAGCTGTTCACAAAGATTACAAATGTACCACTCCCTTTTTATATACTGTAGTTCAAACGATGCAAACTGATGTGTGTCTGAATACCGGTACTTAGCAGTTTGCTTCTGATCAGAAAGTAGGAGCTTACTCCCTCTTCTTAACATGAACCGGCTAGACAATAGATATTTAACCTATAATGCACTATATTAGAATTGATGTAGAAAAAATGTATTCAACGGCTCGAGAGTCCCAAATTGGTTTCGAAACAGGATGTATTCTTACTGGAACTGCTGTCCATGTGCTTGTCTTATTCCTACAGACCAAAGTTGGGCCCATGGAAAATGTTAACATGAGATGATATGTAAAGGTTTGTCAAATGAAATGAAAGGATAAAAACAAATACAATTTCATTGCCTTGATTTTGACTAAACATACTGTGTGTGTGTGTGACCATACGTGTTTTTCTTAGCTGTCCCACAACAGAGCATTTTTCTCTTGACTTAGCGTTGGAATGATTAAATGAACCAATAGTTTCCTAATTAAGGTTCATGGAAGTGAATACCACATAAATTTCAAGCTGATTATGCTGCTGAAGTATAAAGTTTGACGACAGGGAAACTCATTTGCCCTTATCTGGTGCATTCAAATGCACTTAAGTCTTAATTACAAAGGACTTAAGTAGCTTTGTTCTCAAAGGTCAGGTTCATAATTAATTAACTATTTATTTTAAAGATTGTGGCTTTGTCCTGTTTGTGAAAATCGTCCTCCCTCACAAATAATGCACAAGAATATGACTTAATTCTTAAAGCCTAAGCAGTTGAGGGGGACTGGACATTTTAGAAAGCTAGTGAGGTTAAGCAAGTGTGTACATTGACGGCGATTACCCCCCTCCTCTGAGATGTGACGAGATCCATCAGGCGACGACGAGTCGCTCCACTATCTGTTGTTCTGGAGCACTAAATAACTTGCTCGCCATGGCTACCTAAATGAGGTCTGATGTCTTCTCAGTCATTGAATTCTTGAAAACCTATTTATATTCTGCTGTTACTTACCATTTCACAGCTTGAAAGAGACTATAGGCTGCTCCTTTTTGCTATTGGCATCCTGGAGACAAAGGAAAGCTTGAATTGAACGGTTATGTCTTCTAACAAAGAACAAAATGGGCAGATGGTTGAAAATATCATCAGGCTGTTTGTATGCAGGGTGTGAAGTTCATTTATGAATACTTTGAATAGAATCATAATGTCATTCCCTTGTAAAAATAGAGTTTTAAATGATTCCCTGCAGACTTTGCTGTGCACAAACCAGTGCCGCCCCATAAGCTGATAAAAATAAAATAAAATAAAAAAACCCTTATAGCTTATTTTAATTTTATCCTCAATTTAATTTTGCACCAAAACAGATGCTGATTTTATTCAAGATACGCCAAGTGTTACTTTTTTTGCCAAATTCTAAGTAATAATTCTAGCAATAAAGTTTACAGCGTGTCCATGAGAAAATATTTTGTCTTAGTTGGAGTTATCATTAAGAAAACACATGTTCCACAAAGTACCACCAAGTTATACTATGCATTATGGTAGAGGAGAATTTTTATTATTATTATGAAACGTTTGTCTGGAGGGCATGTTAACTTTTACAACACCGCATCCATTTCATTTATCATCATTTAACCATACCATCTCTGGTTATTTTTTCAGGACTATATTGACTGAAGAGCCATGTTTTTAGCAGCAATTCTGCAGTTTTGTTTGAATAAACATTCAAAACATCTTGTGGTCAAGCTACTTAAACAGTGTTCTATTAGTAAGGATGTTACAAGAGCCTGGGGTTGTTTTGCAGCTTTGCACGAAATAAAGATGTATAATGATGGGCCAGGGTGAAATTTACTTACTGCTTAATTGACTTCATTATATCAGGTCAGAAACATGTGACATGGTGAATCCTTGATTTAAATTCCAAGACAAAACACAAAACCCACAATTCTGAAGTGCATTACTTTTTTTTTTTGGCATGCAGTCATCTTTTAGTTCCATTAGTAATGTTTGGGACATAAGGAGCAGAAGAAGTAACCACATCAACTGGGAAATAATAATGAATTCAGCTAAATTAGCTAAGCTTTTATCTCTATTTTAGTCATAACTTCTGAGACGGCCACTTCAGTCATTGGGCTAAAAGGTATCTGCTCATCTCATATCCATCCATGCGTGTTCTACAAGGGAAATTTGTCTATTTTAGCCCTATTACAGGTACCTAATCAAGCAAAAAGCTTTGATTTTATTGTAGTATGCTGTTGGGAATGGTAGCAAGCATTAAAAAAAAGTGTCAACAGAAATATAAAGTTTACTTCATTAAAATGGGTTCAAACATGGTTCTTCCAACTGATTGAAACATCTGTTGCATAAAATTGTAGGCTGTTATGCATTCATACATAAATTTATATATGCAGTAGTCCACAATGATGGTTTAGCAAAGTGATTACATGATTATAAAAGTGCTGCGTCTTTAAGAAAATGACGTTTTCCTCTTGTAGGTCATTGCTTTAAGTGACTTCTCAGACAGCTTCTAAAGAGTTTGAGCCATCTTATGAATGATTAAGTGGAGTTTCATCCAATCACTAGATTCGAGAGCAATCTTGATTCTTTTGCAGTGAAATCTGCATAATGACGAGAATCTCTGGCTGAAAGAAATGACTTGTGGTTCAGTGATTTAGATGATTCAGCTAAGGGTTCTGTTTAAAAGAGTAATTCATCAACAGAATCAGTTCAGATGAGTCACTAGTTTGTGAATCATTTCACACGGGAAATTGTGCTTTAGAAAGACGTTTATCTGAATTCCAATGCAAATTCAACTCTGATTAGCAGTAAATTAAAACTTCTAAATTCTCTTTGAGTGATTCATTAAAGGAATCAGTTCAGAGTCGAACTCAACTCGGTTAAGTACACAAATCATTTCTTGCTTCATTTCAACTAAAGCAAGAAATGACTTGCGGTTCAGTGAATCAAAAATTAGATGATTCAGCACTGCTAGTGATTCATTCCACTAAGGATTTAATTTCATTTTAGGGATTTTTACTCAATAACTGACGTCAACATGATTTTCATTCTCAACCAAAATGCAATCACTCGTCATGCGGTACTTCAAAATGTGTATTACAACAGGGTGTTTGGTAACATGGAAACCTAGCTATTGTTTTATTTTAAAGATTTACTTCATAAGAGTCACTTGTTTCTGAATCACATTACACTGGTGACTGCTGTTCAAAAATGTGTTTATCTGCCCGCACTGCAAACTCGACTCAGGTAAATTGAATTTCCTTCACCTCTAAACTGAGGAAACATTGGCCGTTAAGTGTCTAAAAACATTATGTGGCGGCACACAGCTTTAAGCCCACAAGCTATTATCATTGTAAGGGTAACGTCCCACGCAGAGGTTGTTGGAGATGGCAGGAAATGAGCAGGTCCGTTGACGTCAATTCTCGTGTAATCAAGTGTAGCCCTGCATTGGATTGGTTTTGTTTCGAATTGCCTTTTGTAATAAAACGCTTTCAAAATCCAGAAAACAGAAAGCAAGCTGCTGAAGCAAGGTATTGGGTCTTAAAACTTTCAATAACAATTAACCTTTCGCCGACCCAGAGTGCAAAAATATTGACTTTATTTCTTGCCGAATGCCATGTGTACATTCTCCGACAAGCACCCAACAGATCAAAACGCCTCTGATCATATAACACAGTGCTCTCGAGTCCTTAAAAAAAAAGGATGGCACAGTGTCACACGTCATCTACAGTTTTCCCCAAATACTCCTAAAGGTGCTCTATTATCATAAATATCCTCGCGTTTCTTTGCTGGCTGTGAAATGTGAGAGCCGCCAGCTGTGGGGGGATGCTGGGAGTAAATCATGTCCAAGTGGAAATGTCAGAGAGGGCCTTTCAGACGGGGCTGCCTTGAAATCGATGAGAGCCAGAATCATGTGGTTAATCAGCTCCGTGTTAGCACTCAGAAGTAAAGGAGCGGATCAGAGCCCTGCCGAGAGCGCGTTCTCACTCCATACCGAGAGGAGACAGGGGCGACTCCTGTTCCCCTCCACAAGAACTCTGCTTCAGTGCTTAAGTGATGTCTTTATGATAATATGACAAGACAGACAGACACACACACACAAACTTGCTCACGCACACTCACTTATCTACCAGATCAATCAATCTAGTCTCAGTCACGCACACTTTTTCGATGTAGTAAAAAGCAGCAATCTGTTTTGATGAGGTCTGTGGAGGGCTCTCAGCCTCCGGATGAAAGCTGTCAGTCAGCTCATGATACGCTCCTCAGCTAAAGAAATACACCGATTCTTTCACCTTCTCCAGGTCAAAATCACCTACGAGAGAGAAAATACATAATTATGCTCTTTAAGGATGGAATATGTACAGTAACAATGAACAGAACAGTTGATTTTAGCACTCATTTAGTCATTTAAACCACAAGAGCCAGACTGGAGTACAATTTATTTTGTAATTATATAGCTTTGATGTTAAGTCTATATAGATTAAGTCTCTTATGCTCATCAAGGCTGAATTTATTTGAGCAAAATACAGGAAAAACAGAACTATTGTGAAATATTATTTTAGTTTAAAATGACAGTTTTCTACATAAATATATTTCGAAATGCAATTTATTCCTTGGATGGCAAAGCTGATTTTTTTTTTTTTTTTTTAGCAGTTTTGAAAACAGTTGCACTGCATATTATTTTTGTGCAAAACGTGATTATCTCATCATATGCGAACTCACGAAGAGCTCATAAAAATCTGTTTATCTCCTCATTTATCTGCTCACTGTTCATTTTGTTTTGGATACACGCTCATTTTGCATCATCAAATCATGTTGCATAGCGTCACATCTTGTCATTACACACTGGTTTTGGTTTGTTTAAACGTATTTGGTTGGTGTTGCATTCATATTTCGTTTTAGTGGTGTCAGACAACTAATCACGATTAATTGCATACAAAATATATATATATTTTTTTTACATGATTTGTGTGTGTGTATTCTATGTTTAATTATTAGGCAAATATACTGTAAATACACGCATATGCATGCATATATTTAAAAAAAATATTTCATGTTTATATATTAAATATATTTACGATATGCATTATATATATATATATATATATATATATATATATATATATATATATATATATATATATGATTGAATAAATATACAGTACACATATAAACAAAAACTTTTAATTTTGACGTGATTAAGCATTTGACAGCACTAGTTCGTTTGTAAGCAAACCGAGACTTATCTTTTTAGTGGTCTCGGTCGGCATGTTTGGTGTGCATCAGGGTTCTGATGGCAGCATTCATACTTTTAATCGAACCAGATATGACAAGTGTGAACACACCCTTACTGTACTATACTTGTCCTTTTTTAACAAAAGCAGAATAGTTTTATAATATCAATAATTTATTGTATATTGCCCTTATAGTTTATAGTGTTTAATTATTTCCAGTTTTTAATTAAAGGTAATTAAAGTAATTTATTCCTGTAGTGGCAAAGCTGAAATTTTTTTCAAAAGTTTTGGTGATCAAGAAACATGTTTTATTATATATTTACAATTATTTTCAAATGTAGCGGTCATGAAATTGCCAAAAAAAAAAAAAAAAAAAAAAAAAAAGTGTAATTTTCTTGCAAAATAATAGATTTCCTTTTTAAAAAAAATCAAACAAAATTTGAAAGCCAAAACAAGGCTTTCGTGAAATTCACCAAAAAGTGCTACTGTGCACATTAAGCAACTGTAATTAATTGAAAAATGAAAGTAGAACCCAAAAATCTATAAAAAAAATTTTTTAGACATTAAAAAAATACCACGCCACTCTACGTAATCAATCCATTCAACTCTAATCAATTTAATTTGTTCTAGAAACATGAAAGGAATCCCACAGGAGGTATTAATGTAGATAAAACACTTAGGCAGTTTAGCAGCGACTGACTCATGCAAACATTAGAGGGTGGTCTGCTTGCTTGCGCACAAGATGTCTATTTGTTATGAAGAACAGAGCAGAGGAGCTCGGGCCTATGGGACACACATGGATGGACACACACTCCTCAGGCAGACAATTTCATTAGTGAAAATAAGGAGGAGTCCTGGAAGAATACAGAGCCTGACTCTAGTGGCACGCTTTTCAAAACTATATAAATAATATTACAGAAATAAAATCAGTGAATGTATCACTGTTACATGGTGTATGAACCATCTTATTGCTTGTTTTTATTGATGTTGAGTTTTTTAAACATGTTGTAAAAGCACCCCCTCAGTATTGTCCCTGATGAATTAGCGATTTGATGTGCCAGATGTGTGTGATTCTGCTGTAAATGTGCTCATGTTGTCCAGGGCTTTTCCTTCCGGCTCGTGTTACGTAAACAGATTAACCAGTTGACAGAATTAACTGTCATCAGTTTAATGAAATCTATCTCGCTGATGAACATAAAATCACATGTGCGGTTCGGCGAGATGGTGCGACGTTACGCAACGGTAAAAAGCTGCCTTAAACCTGACAAGCTGTCGATCGGATGAGGTCGAGAAGCCCGCCTGTGTGTCCGAAAGTGACGGCTGCAGTGCTCAGGGTTTAACTCACCTGTTTGAGGAACACTAGCCAAAAGCTGTGCCATCTTATAGTGCTCTTCAAACTTCTTTGGTTTGGATATAACCCTGTGAGAGTGGAAAAAAATATATTAAGGTTTATCTGTAGGCCGAATTTAAATATTCATTGGCCAAAATTGGACATTTAATTATTTCAGTTTTTTTTTTTTATTTATTCTGTTGTAGCATAAAAAATATTTATTTAATGTACTATTTTAATCCCTTTTTAATGAAAGCAGAATAGATTTATAATATCAACTATTTTTGACCCTGGACCACAAAACCTGTCTTAAGTCTCTTGGGTATATTTGTATTAATAGCCAAAAATACACTGTATAGCTTTTGCTTTTATGCCAAAAATCATTAGGATATTAAGTACAGATCTTGTTCAATGAAGATATCTTGTAAATTTCCTACCATAAATATAGCAAAAATTAATTTTTGATCAGTAATTTGGTATGCATTGCTAAAGACTTAATTTGGACAAATTTAAAGGCAAAATATTTAGACCAATATTTGATATTTAATTCTAGCCACAAAGTATTTATACACACTGTTTAAGTGTGTATGAATTTTCATTAAGCACTATATATTTGTAATATCGGTTATGTATCAGTTATTTGCCATAAACAGGAAGATACTGTAAATATTGGTATAAGGCCAAATTTTTTATATCTGTACTCATTTAGATAGCATTTAAGTGGTTAAATAATATATATTTTAAAATGTATCAGTATGACCTGATATTGAATATTTTTCAGTCCATATTGGATATTTAATGGTTTCTGTCTATTACAAATTAACTTTTAGGATCCAAGCATTTATTTAGGAGTTATCTGCATTAATGTTGAAATTATTTTTTTTTTCTGTCAATATTTGATATTTAATTCGAACCACAAAGTATTTATACACACTGTTTAAGTGTGTATGAATTTTCTTTAAGCACTATAGATTTGTAATATCGGCTATGTATCAGTTATTGGCCATAAACAGAAAGATACAGCAATTATTGGTGTTTATTAAAAAGAAAATACCATAGATTTATAATATCAGCCATTTATCAGTTAATGACCTTATTGGCTTCTTTATTTTCTTTTTAGGTGTTAATTTTCTTTCTTTTTTAAAGAAAGTAGCATAATATCGGTCATTTATCGGTTATCGGCCTTAACATGAAAATAATTTTTTATGTCTCATTATTTGATATTTACAAAAAATTACAACCTATATTTTTATATTATTTTTAGAGTGTATAATTTTTCCTTGAGTACATCCCTAGTAGCTAGCAGTTGAGTATCTAACTACTTTCCATAATAGTTAAATACCATTTAGACGTTAAAAACTGATTGTGCAATGGGACTTACGGTGGCCTGCTGCAATACTTCTTTAGAAGAAACCCCGACAGCTCGTCTAGAATGGGCTGACTGTGCAGAGCCACAAACTGCTCACGACACACCTGAGGAGTGACAAAGAGCACTCAGTCAATCATTATGCACATTAATGCGCCGACTTCAATGCTATCTCCCTCTCGCTTCCCCTTTCCCTCAGACGTTTCACCTCTCTTCTATTTGAACTTTCCCATTTTAAGAGGAATCTGTGGTCACAAAGCATGTCAGGGAAAGACTCGCAGACAATAGTCCACTCACAGAAGGAGAGAAGGATGGGAAAAGATAAAAGTCCGAGAAGAGTCTCAATTCAGACAGCTGAATATGGTTTGAAAGAATAGCTGGAGTTATTACGCTTCAGAAGTTCATCGCAAGTGTCACATGGAGGTTAAGCTTATCTAATGAAGGTGACTGTTAAGTAAGTAAAGCCGGTGAAACAACATGATGGTGAGGGAATGATGACATAACTTTCATTTTTGGGGAAATGATTATCAAACCAAAAGAAAAAAATAGTTCTAAAACAGATCAGGTAAATTAAATTAAATGCTAAAGTAAATAAGGTTTTTTGTATTTGAAGATAAGTCTAGTTAATGGCAGCTTTCCAAAAAATGCTTCAGTTGAGATGATGAGCGGTGTGGCCATTCAATACCAAAATAACCCACGCTGACAGGGTTGGTTATTGGACATATGGTGAACTCAGCATGCAAACATCTGGCCGTTAAGCTGACATGGCTGGGCCGCTTAGTCATTCCTGCTGAAAGAATACCGTTGAAATATATTCGGCAGTGAACACTTTGTTCCTTACACACCCTGTTCATGATGTCCACTGTCACAGCATGGGTCCAATAACAGTCATGGACGGACACAAACGTCAGACCAGCCCTGCAAGATTGAAGAAAACAGGAAAATGTACATACCACATAAAAAAATTAATAAAAATAAAATAAACAACAACAACAAATAACTACAAAAATAATGAATAATATTGTTAATATAATTTATATATTATAAAATGTATTATTACATATTTATGTATTAGTAATGTATTAGTTTATTTTACTGTATTATGTATTAGTTGTTATTAAATACCTGGGATAATTTATTGTTATCAATATTATGCTATAATATGCTATTGTTGAAGTGTGATTATTATTATTATTATTAATAATAATGCATATCTTACTATTATACAATATTAATACTATCATTGTTGGTATTAATAATAATGACTTGTTAATATAATTTATATATTTTATAAGATGTATTATTATTAAATATATACACATTACAAATAATTGTTATTTTATACTAAAATATTTTTATTAAAATACAATTTTCATTTGTATTACTAATAGTAATAGTTATCAATAATAATCAAATGTTTATATGCATGAGTATTATCATCGTCTTCAATTATAAAAGCATTATATTATATTATATTATATTATATTATGTTATATTATATTATATTATCATTCATTATACATACTGTATATTTCTGGGCCCAAATTCACAAAACATCTTTGGACTTAAAGTAGCTCATAACTCGCAGATTTAGGAGAAAATCTTAAAAATGATGGGAGTCAATCCTAAATTTAAGACTCTAAGATTATTTCACAAAGCCTTTTAGCTCTAAAACTAGCTCCTAAATCTGTGAAAGGTTAGGAGAAATTAAGAGGACTACTAAATCACTAAGACCGAACCACAAATTATTCCTAAAGTGTCTGTTGCCGGCATTCTGTCTCTGAACGTAACATTTTTTAAAAAAATATTTGTTGATAACGACCTTTTTAAAAGGTATGACCATTTGTTTTGGAGGTTACCCAAAATTCAAATAGTCCTTTGATTATATCCTTGTTTTCATGTAACAGTTGGGCAAAGACTAAAAGCCGCTCTTGTGTCCAGTTTTTTTTTTTTACGTTTGCATGTCTTAGCCATGATTATTTTTCTCTGTTAATTAAAATGCTGTTTGCATATTTGCATATCCACTAACTGTTTTTGAGAAACATACATGTAAGAGGCTGACAAAAAGCTGAATATATAATTGTTTAATTAGCATCACTTATACTGCCTTTTAAAATCTTTATTTGAATGTGGCAATAAACATTTTTATTTTTAAACCTTCATTTGAATATGGATTATCGCTACAATATTTCCATGAACAAATCTCTGTCAGAGACTATCAGCCAATCACTGTGTGCATAGTTAATAAGTATGCATCCATAGCAACGAGGTCAACCTTGGCCTTATTCTTAGCTTTAAACTTCTGTCTATTCTTTAGTAAAAGTTGGTCACAGCAGCTTTGTGAATAGTTTTTTTAACTGCTATTAAGGAGAACTCTTAGATAAAATGTTTTGTGAATATGGGCCCTGGTCTACTAATCATTTTAGGTCACAAAAAGTATTAAAAAAACCCATTAAACTCAGATCTGCATATTAAACAAACATGTAAAACAAAATATATTTTGTATCATATATGTCATAAGAAAGTAGTTTCAGTTGTTTCTATTCTTAATCCTGGATAAACAAACTCTTGTTTTTCTGTTTCACATTCTTCAAATCTTGATATCCTGGTTAATGTGCTTATTTGCATGTTTATGAGATATAACGTGGACTAAAGAAGAAAATTACCTTAATTGCTCCAGTTATGTTGACAAACATTACAATTGTAATTTTGAAACAAAATACAGGTCATGAGAAACTGTGACTGTACAAACCTTATGAATATTTAATGAGGTAAACTCTTAAATATATGATTGGTGGTTTGTTGTTAAGTCTAAACACATAACCCAGTGTTAAAAGCCCGTTTGAGTGTGGGATGTAAAAAACAGTCTGCTCAGCACCTGTAACAATGCAGTGATGTCAGCATCATGTGAGTGGAGTCCAGAGAGTGGATAAAATTAGGAGGGAAGGCATTTTTCTGCTTCATGCTGTCAGGTTTCCTAAAAAAAAGCACAAGAAGCACAAGCTTAGTCTTGGTACGAAGCACACTTGGGTAATTAAGGCCGGCATCGCCATCCTCTCGCTGGGCAATACATACACCTGTAGCTCCAGGAGCCATACATCACTGAACAGGTAGGTCAGTCTTAATTACCATCCGAGACAGAGACACACAATGAACATAGAGCATCTGCTGAACCAGTAAAGAGTAAAGAATAATGTCTGTGCTCCATAATCAGGCAAAATGGTTCAGAATAAAAATAATGATACTTCAGTTCAATTCCCCTTCCTTAGCCTGTGAGGTTAAAGAGATAGCTCACCCCAAAATGAACATTCTGTCATTAAATATTCATCCACATTGCTTCAAACCCGTAAGACCTTGGTTTATTTTCACAAGACAAATCAAGATATTTTTGATGAAATCCGAGAGCTTTCTGACCCTAAGTAGTCAGCGAGGTTACTACCATGTTTAAGGTCCCGAAAGGTAGTAAGGACATCGTTAAAATAGTCCATGTGACATCAGTGGTGCAACTGTAGTTATGAAGCTACAAGAATACTTTTTGTGCACAATGAAAACTAAAATTACAACTTATTCAACAATTTCTTCTCTTCTGTGCCAGTCTTTGACACGCGTTCATGAGAGCGTCATGGTACTCTCATGAGCGTACAGAGAAGACAGCTCCAGAAGAGAAGAAATCTTTAAATAAAGTCTTTATTTTTGTGTTCTTTGCGCACAAAAATGAATTTTGCAGCATCATAAAATTATGGTTGAACCTGTGATGTCACAATGGACTATTTTAATGATGTCCTTGCTACCTTTATTGGCCTTGAACATGGTAGTTGTGTTGTTGTCTATACAGGGTGAAAAAGCTCTCGGATTACATCAAAAATATCTTAAGGCTGGTTCACACGGCAGGATAATTAGGCCGATTTTAGCCCCGATTCACCCCTTCCGACAATCTTAGGATGCTCCGATTATCGTAAAATAATCTGATCAAATATTCCTGCCGTGTGTGGTGTGTTAAGACTGCTCTCCTCTGCTCGGAAGAATGTCGGGACCGCTCCGATCTCAAATCGGGGATATCCAACATGTTGGATTTATTTGGCCCGATTTCGTCTCGTGTGTGGTGTCCCCCGAGGACAAACAATCACGCAGCCTGTGGACTGTGGCGTGTAGCCAATCAGAAAGTGAGGTGACGAGGCAGTGATAGTACCGCGAAACAAAATCAAAACAGCCGGCGTATATAATATAACAAATACAAATAAAGTCGATGAGCATAACTACATCCACAACTGCAGTCCACCAGAGTACATGGAAACGAATATATGAACGTTTATTTCAACGGTTATTAATCTGTGTAGTACGTAACAACATTTCTATGAGAGAAAACAACAACTTATCTCCATATTATGATATAGCAAGTATAGTCCATGCTCGCGTTGTCTCCACCTCTTTGACCATCGCCTTTTCTTGTTTTTCTTATGTTTTTTTTTTTCGTTAAAAAACAAAGCACAAACTATGGCCACTGCATCCTCTTCGTCCGCCATGATTGTTTACTCTGAAGTCACGTTTGATCTCGAGGGATTTTGCGAGATTTCCCGTCTGACCTGGGAATGCTCGGGAGTCAAATCGGTTCGTGTGTGATGAGTTGATATTGCCGTGTGGCTGCACACCACACACGGAACGACCAAAACTGTTAAACCTGTGATTTTTTATCGCTGTGTGTGGGGTCTCTCATATTTGGAAAATCGGCCGACAATTTTAAAATCGTCCCGTGTGAACCAGGCCTTAATTTGTGTTCTGAAGATTAACCAAGGTCTTACGGGTTTGGAACAACATTTTGATGAACTATCCTTTTAAAGTACACCACATACCACACATTCTTATTTAAACTAACTGAACCATTGGATGGTAATGTAGATCTTATACATATTAAGTACTGAAGCTATCAATAACTATCTATCTATAACCTTTAGGCTTCACAGAGCGACATTGTTCTGGAGAAATAATTTCTGGGAATTCAGCGAGGGCATTAGGTCACTGACCACAAGAGAGCTGCTGCCAACCTCATAATTTCATAATTTATTCAAGTCTCTTCATTAATGAATTCAGCCTCTAATTAGTGCACATGAAGGATCTTTGACTCAGTTCGTGATCTGTGTGAAACTCTGGTCAGGTCTTCTCTTTTAGCTGGACTCAAACAAGCTTCTTCAGCTGCATTCTACCCGGAAACTGTCCTCTGGGAAATTAGAGCGCTTCTATTGGATAAGGTTGAGATTTCTTTCACCACCTAGAAGAGCAACTGACATCTGGGACATTGGCATCAGAAGTGCATATCTGAAGAACGGCCCTTCAGCTTGGTATGCATGGACACCCAAGGCCATTCCTCAAAGCCTGAGAGCAATGTATAATCGCAGTGGCGGCTGTCAGTCTAGCCACAAGTGTTTTTGGCCATCTTAAAGAAACAGGAGATCCCTTTTCAGCACCCCGGCTTCTGCTAATGCGATTCCTGTGATAGTCCGTACTTGTATGGTTGTCTATGACAGGCAGAGATAGAGAAATACAAGTGAGGCCCATCATAAGTGGTTTTCAATCATGTCCTTGCAGCTTTTGGAGGAAGGTCAGCAAGATAGCTCTCATCTGAGTCTCCTGCAAGTGGTATTAACCAAGCTTGGGTAAAGCTCTGGAAGGAATGAAACTGTGAAATGAGGTGATGGTATTAAAACAGCAGATGCTTGCATACAGATTGAACATTTGGGGTTTAGGTGGGAAGCACAGAAGTGTTTAATAAAAGATGATTGACTAAGGAACATATGGTAAAGTGGTGGATGACGGTGCATTTGTTTATGCATGAAAATCTTTGAGATAGAGTCGAATAAGCAAAGATACTGCCACCACCTACACAAAGTTTTACTTTGTAAGTTTTCAGTGAGGCTTTAAAGTGTTAGTTCACCCAAAAATGAAAATTAGACTGTGTTTTAATTACCCTTGAAGCATCCTAGGTGTATATGACCTTGTTCTTTCAAACGAATCCAGTCGAAGTTATATTAAAAATTGTCCTGACTATTCCAAGCTCTAATATTGCAGTCAGCTGGTGTTGCAGTTGAACAGTCCACAAGTCTTCAAATAAAGCTTGTGCATTCATAATATAACATGCCGCAGACGGCTACGGGGATGAAGAAAGGGCCCCTGTAGCGAATCCATGTGTTTTTTTGTAAGAACAATATCCACGTTTCAAATGTAATAAACACTTTTCTCTCACTTACACTGACTGTCATACACTGTAGCAGTTCCGGCGGATGAAGCAGTAACATATGTGCAGCGCGCGTACCTCTGAGGTATGCTAGTCTTGCAAGATTAATTATAGGAGCAAAGAAAGCAAAGTTTAGCCAAGGAAAACTCCTCTTGGGTTATATTGAAATCCGTCAAAATTTTTCTCTACAAATCCTTAGTTTGTACTATCTCCACATTTGTCACTAATCGCACATCTTACGTCATCCAGCATACAAAAAACTTGGATTCGATAAATTTGTCAACTTGTTGTATTTAAATTCTCACAGATTTTGTACTTCTTTTTGGAATCAATTGGTAGAAGGTATCAAATAAAATGATAATAATAAATAAATAAACAAGTTGACAAAAGGATTGAACACCACAGATGTAGCAAGGTATGAAGCATAATAAACATGCCTGGCCGGACCGTTTCGGTACAGGGCTTTCGGTACGGTGCACGTGTGTACCAAATGACCGAATAAAATATTTTGTGTGCGGAACATAGGTACATTTTCGTGTTTCCACACGAACATATTAAGTGGCGGAAGTCTCCGCGTTCAGCGCAAAACCTGCCCTGCAGCTGATTCTAAAGTTTTCAAAAGGCATCATGCGAGTGTGAACATCACTACAACTAGGAAAAAAAACGAACGTAATTCAAACGCAGTTCCCCTCTGCATTAAAACAGAACTTTTCTCTTAATTCCGATCGGGCCAAACCATTAACGAAATCTAAGCAGGTTTAAAAACTGAAACTATTGTTGCTGAACTTTACACTTTGGAAAAGTTATATATATATATATTAGTGGTGGGCCGTTATCAGCGTTAATGTGCTGCATCAAAAAATAAATATTGCCGTTAATCTATTCTCAAAGTTGGGTTGGGAGCTGGGTCTATACTAAGCAAGCTATGATGACTTTCACTTTGATATTTTATATAACCGACTGGCTGAGGCCAGCCTAAAAAGATGCTCAGGACAGTTGACGGGCCACTGCTGCACATCGTCATGAGAGCTTATCTTTTTCACGTGTTTTAAGCCTTACCACTTGTAGATTTAAACACTAAAGCATCCAAACACAAGACGCGGAAAAGCTGAACAGAGTAGCGCGTGCCATGTTAGGTGCGCAAGAGAGAGAGAGACGCGTATCACGGACAGCGACACTGAACCGAGCTCTCTTCTGCGAAGTTCTCCTCAAAGTCCCTCCTGCACCTGAACGAACAAATACAAATCGCAGTTTGAACAAACAAAAAGATGTGAAAGAGCCCAATTCAGTACAGTTCTCAAAGACTTACTGTTTGTCAATTTTATTTGGGTAACACACATATTCTGAATGGAATTGGCAGAATTCGAATGAGCCATTTTAATCTAGATTAAAAAAATTAATCTATGCCCACCTCTAATATATATATATATATATATATATATATATATATATATATATATATATATATATATATTTTTTTTTTATATGATCAGGCCTACAAGCTCGGATTGGTAATGCTGCACTGTAATCATAGTTATTTATTTATATTTTTCATTATATTTTATTATGTGATATTGGTTTGAGACAGTATTTTATTTAGTGGAGAACTTTGCAGCATTATTTTATTTCTTATTCATTTATATATATATATATATATAGATATATATATATATATATATATATATATATATATATATATATATATATAGATATATATATATATAGATATATACATATATATAGATATATACATATATATAGATATATACATATATATAGATATATACATATATATATATATATATATATATACACATATCTATATCTATATATATACACATATCTATATCTATATATATGTATATATCTATATATATGTATATATCTATATATATATGTATATATGTATATATATATGTATATATATATATATATATATATATATATGTATATATGTATATATATATATATATATATATATATATATATATATATATATATCTATCTATCTATCTATCTATCTATCTATCTATCTATCTATATATATATATATATATATATATATATATATATATATATATATATATATATATAGATATATATATATATATATATAGATATATATATATAAAAGTTAAAAAAAAGTTTAAAGTAATAAACAACCTGCAGTTAAATGTTTGCATTTCTTTCCCTTACTGTACCGAAAATGAACCGAACCGTGACTTTAAAACTGAGGTACGTACCGAACCGTGATTTTTGCGTACCGTTACACCCCTAGTTTCCGGTGCAAGTACCCATCAACAGCAATGATGTTAATTCATTGTTCATTCCGGGTAGCCCTCCATTCAGTAAATGACATACAGGATGTGCAGCAGTGACATTTCAACACGAAATGCCACTCTTCTCATCAGAGGGACTTTCTGCTTCTTTCATATCCTCCAGGGGTTTCTGTATATGATAATGAATTCTGGCCATCCATTGACGGGCCCAGAATAGTGTCAAACACTTGTGTGACACAGGCGCTGCCTTTAGGTGTTCCTGTTACTTGCAAATTTGCTGTTTAAGCACTCCATTTTAATTGTTTAATGTGCTCTGTGGAGCACGGTGCAATTATACTGTACATAATAAACCAAACACAAATGAAAATAGTATAAAATAGCAAAGATTTTCAAAAATACTTGTTTTCTGCAGTATCATTATGTTGGCTCATACCACCTATCACAATGAAATTTATAAAGCAACTTAAAGTTCAAAGCACAGTGTTGTTAAGTTACAAATCACCATACAGTTTAGCTACAAAACAACTAAATTAAGCCACTACATTAAGCCACAATGCCAAAGGAAACAGTGTTAATGTTAAGTGCTTAAGTTAAATTTTAACTCTGTCATTAATCACTCACCCTCATGTCGTGCCAAACATGTAAGTTCACATATTAAGATATTTTTTTTATGCATTCTGAGAGCTCTTTTGCCCTTCCATAGACAGCAAGTGTCCTAACTTGTTCAAGTTACTTACCCTATAGTGCCATTTTGGAGAGTATCAAATACGTAAACTGAACGTAAATACTTAGAATCCTTGCTGTCTATGGGAAGGTCAGAGAGCTCTTAGAATGCTTCGAAAATATCTTAATTTGTGTTCCGAAAATGAACAAAGGTCTTAAAGGTTTTGAACGACATGAGGGTGAGTAATCAATGACATAATTTTCATTTTCGGGTGAACTATCCCTATTAATACATGGTATGGCATAAAACTGACTGCAGTAATCATGAAAAACTACTAGACAGCAACAACATCAGATTGTGCTGCGAAGTGTAAAAAGTAAACAAAACAAAAATGATGATACAGTGAAAACTAAAAAAAAAAAAAAAAAAAAAAAATGAAATAAAATAACGAAAGATAAAAAAATCCTGGTGACATGGAAATTAAGATTTTTAATCGCATAATTACACAAAAATACGGTAAAAGCGTTTTATTTTAACTAATTACTTTTTATTCGATTTTACTCAATCGCAATCAATTTTAATAAAAAACTATTCAATGCAATACATTTTCATCAATATTTGGTGACTGAATTATTGTTCAAAATCTCTTGAAAAGATTAAGAGAACATCATTCAAACTGCAAAATGAATTATGTAAATAATACAACGAACAAGAAGCCATGGAAATGTGGGGAGAGGTCAGAAGTCAACGTCAATACAGGGGTCAAAGTCAGAGAAAGGTACTTACTCATTGGCATCATGACTTATATGGATGCTCAGGTTCTGCATGCTGCTCTTGAGCTGCGAAAAACAAAAGAAGACAAGAGAGTCTGAATGAGTAACAAGGAAGAAACTACTATGAAATGAAAAGCAAACAGCTTGTGAGACAATGTCACTGCTTTGAAACTTAAGTATTGCATTGTTTACAGGGAACACCATCATGTAAAAATTGGCTTTAAATGGGTTATTTTATGTTAAAGGTTCCAAATTTAAATATGATATTAATTGACCTTTATCCAACTTACCACATTGAACTCTAATATAAACCAATGCATACGAATATTGGAATCAATCTTTCTGCTCCAAACTGACCTTCAAGTTTCCTATAGATCCTCTTCAAAAACTGATAGAAATTTGAACGAATCTCTTTATCCAAGACTGACCAAAGGTTCTCAGAAACCCCCACAAACCACTAATATTGACACAATGCCATTAAGGAACAGGAGCTTAACCTTAGTAAAGGTTGGCGTCTATCACCTAGAGGATAAGGTCGGGCTACAATCCATGAGTGAGTGACTGCTCTCGGTATAGGAACTGTCAGCGTCAGGGGTGCTTCCATCACATTAATTCTTTGATTAGTCTCTACGGTGCCCCAGGAGGCCATCCCGATGCAGCTCAATTCAACGGAGAAGTGCAGTATGACAGGGAATGAAGTTTCAGAAAGTGACAGATGGACATAAACAAAAAGAAAATGTATAGAAAGTGCTGACGGGGACAATAAGGTAAAAGGTTTTGCTGGTAATTGGTGTGCAGGTTCACTGGGACATGAAAGGGGCAAAATTGGGAAAAAGATGAAGTGAAAAGTCCATTTTGGATTTCTGATTTGGAATGGGGTACACCAATTGTGTCAAGGGGGGGGGGGGGGGGGGGTTGGTGTTTGGTGGACACAAGTGGCCTTTCAGTTGCAATGATTTATGAGTCCATTATGGTCATTAACAGGAACAACAAAGCCGAGGAGACATTGAGGGGTGTGATGTGGGTGGGCCAGGACTTCTGGCACGTGAAGGCTCAATGTGCATCCTCAAAAGCACTTGGGGAAAACAGGACTTGCAATATACTCCTGATCCACTGGTTCTGGTGGTGCAACTAAAACTACTGTTAAGGGAAGACAAGACCAAAGCAAGCCATGTTGTCAAGCTGGCACGATGCCCAGACACTGGAAAAGGGATTCCTATCTAAAGTGCGAAGACTCCTGGCTTGGACAGCTGCCTGTGCTTTTCCTGTTCTTGAAAAGAAAGCATGTTGCAAAAGAGCAGCTGTATCTCCTTCACTTGTTCTGTAGTATCCTTTATTGCAGAATTCAATTACAAAGGTGTACATGAATCTAAAAGCCAAAATGAAGAGTTTTATGCCATTTTATTGGGACTGAAAGTAGAGATTATGACAGATAATGATAAAGAAAGCACAGAGGAATGGGATCAAGCCAAGTTGCGGTTGGGATTTGACCAGTTTCCTGCATGAGCATCCTATACTGTATGCCAGCAGGGCAACAGCTAGCTTTTAAGGATTCCAGCTATCCACAAAGCTGCCACTTCTTTTATTGAACACATTCAGCCTTAAAGTAAGACTCCCTAATCTTTTAGCATCGTCAAGAGAGAGGCTTTATACCACCGGTGACCTCTTGCCTGGTTAAGTCCCCTTGGAATACTCCTGAAATATCCACTGTATTCATCAACGCTACTACAAAAACAACTGCTGTTTTGCTGAAGGATCAATTAAAATGGATGATTCATGCTCTGCTGCCATGCACAGCCCTGATCTTTCTGATATATATATATATAAAAAAAAATCTTGTGGTGCACATATTAAAGCACCTCGTTTTTGATCTGACTTTCAAACCAGGCAAAACTTCAGCTTTAGCCAATTAGCAGGATGTAGAGATCAAAAAAGTAGCGTTTTGGGTCATACGAGTTGCAGTGGGGCTTGACTTCCTTTTGGGATCAGACTGTAGAAAAAGAGCACCACAAGAGCCCCAAGGGAAATCACATTTCCCCTTTTTCCAAGGACACCGCAAGTGTTTGGCCATTAAAGCAAAGGCGACAAATGATTCCCCAAGGCTTTCATCCCTGCTGGTTGTCTTCCTTACAGAAAAACCAGACTGTTTTTTCTCAACTTGACATATAGCCTGTGAAAGAAACATTTCAGCCTCCAAAAGTGACCCCTAAACTGATTAACAACAAACAATCACATTAGCGAGCTTTACTGATGCATATCCCAAGTCTGGTTCCCTCCCAAGTGTAATTCCTTTCCCCTATCAACAGACACAGTGCTGCACAGTGACTGAATAAATACTGCCGATTTCACCCTGGCTTATTTGTTTACTTTGTTATGACGGCACAACACTCCCATTTCCCTGGCATCTACTTAATTTGCCATTTCCCATGTAAAGAAAGATCAAGGGTGGGTTGCAAGAGATTGAATTACAGAGAGGTGACCTCAGATGAAGTGTCTCATTGATGCAGCAAGAGAAAACGTTTCCTTGATCACATTTGAAGTAGGGGGTTGAGATAAATACTGATGTGGATTTTCTTTTAAGAGTCACACAGCAGAAGAAAAACACCCAGATAGGTTATGTGGGAGAAGATTTATATAACTTGTCCAATAGTTCCAACCACTTTTTTAATAATTCTTGAAAACAACTCTTTTTAATGGTGAATTTTAAAGTAAACTTAAAACAGCGTTCGCAGCTTCTTTTACTGGGTTGTGGCAGGATATCCAGTGGAAAGAAAACTAGCATGGACCTTAATCTAAGCCTTAGGGAATTTGACTAAATGCTTAAAAAGTCTGTGTAACATATAGTACTAATAATAATAATAACATAATGAACTACTCACGACCTAAAACCCACCTACCTGTTGGTTGTAATGTAATTGTTCAGCCAAAAATTGCCATTTACACATTTACTCACCCTCATGTCATTACAAGCATGATTTTTAAAGAATTTAACGAACATAGAAATTACATTACAATGCATTTATTATACTGGACCACAAACCACCAGAAGAAGCATTCTGCCCCCTACTGGGCTGGAGTAACCATTCAAATTTTACAAGGATTACACTATTAAAAAGACAGTTCACCCAAAAATGAAAATGTAGTCATCATTTACCCAACCTTTTTGTGATTCCAAACCCGTACGAATTTCTTTCTTATGTTGAACATAAAATATATTTTGAAGAATGCAGGTAATCAAACAATTATTGATGGTCACCATTGACTTTCATAGTATTTATCTGACTATTAAAGAAGTCAATCGGGACAAACAACAGTTTGGTTCTTCAAAATTCTTCAAAATATTTTCTTTCGTGTTCAACAAAGAAACTTATACATGTTTGGAACGGCATGAGGGTGAGTAAATGAAGACGAGGTTTTCATATTTGGGCGAACTATTCCTTTAAAACTACTTTCTAACATAAACCATTAAAACAAGTTTTGGCTGACACTTCTGGAGTTATGATTAAACAAGCTGAGTGAAAGATTTCCATTTTCAGGTGAGCGCAAGACCAGTGATGATTATTAAGCAAAAAGGATTGTTTTAATGAGTAAAACTCATCCTTTACACAACACTATTAAGGGTCATTAAGATCCATCATGCAGGTTCATCTATGTAGGGGATTGTACGGCGAACAGGTGGAGGTAGAGCTGGGGCTCGGAGGTGATTAATGGGGGTCTTGATGGTGCCACATTAATCTGGTCAGTGTGACATTTACAGGGGAACTGCAAACCCCTGGTGTGATCGCCTAATGTGTCTCCGCAGCTAGGTGAAATAAATATAGACTCACTATAATGCTCTAAATGGTTTTGCACATGATCAACCTTTGACCTTGACCCAACAACCGTCTTTTGAGGATAAAATGGTGCGCAATTCATGAAGAATGTGTGTATTAATGGACCTGGTGGCCTACGTAATACATCACAACGTGAACCACCTTCAAATGCTGGGATGATGCATCCATCCCTTCATTAAAGTAAAACATGCAAGAGGGTTATTCAGGTCTTTGAGGGAAGGTACATAAAAAGGAACATAAGAGCTGTCAAACTTCATACATTTCAGCTAGGCCAATGCTTTCATGCTAAATTTAGCAAGTGAACCATTATAATTTGAATATGATGGTAATAAAGCTGAAACATAAGCACTGAATACATTAATTACATTGTCATCAAACAGTCAGCATTCGCAGGAGTAGAATGAGTAAACTGCCTTCACACCTCCTGCTCGGTAAAAGAAAAGGGCTGAAACGGTGAAGAATTTATGAGGCCGCTAATGACGACCTTCATCAGAAATTCCATAAAAGTCCAATAAAATGTGATGACCTACATTCGTGGAAGTGGGTAATGATATTTAGGACCAGACAGTACAGTCTGCAGTAGAGATTTAGTCAAATGTCAGCAAAATTTTAATTTTAAATTCTAATGGAAACTGGTTTTAACAGTTAAAAAAAAAAAAACATTATTTAAAATATTATGAAAATTATTATTATTCAAATTTAAACTGACATATACTGTAGATTTTCAACAAATCCTAAAAAATATTTTTTTACAATAATTGCTTTACAAAAAAATAAAATAAAATAAATAAATACAATATTCTGTCATTTTATGGTCCAATTCTTGCTATTAACAAACCATTAACTATGACTTTTGCCTCAATAAACACTAAATTTGATGCTTATTAATAGTTAGTAAGGTAGTTGTTAAGTTTAGGTGTTGGGTAGGATTAGATGTAGAAATGTAGAATATAGTCAGGAAGATATGTGCTTTATAAGTGCTAATAAACAGCCAATATGTTAAAAATACAATAGGTATGCTAATGAGCAACTTGTTTATAGTGGGAATTACTAAAGTGTTACTAAATATTCAATAGAACAATTACTTTAAAATGCATTAACTGTTATTGTAACAACATTTGTATTATTAATAATAATACAAGAAAAGATGCCATTGTATTCACTTTAGGTGCTGGACTTACAAGTCAACATCTTAAAGCATTTGGAAAAGGGCAAGTGACACTTTTACAAAGCAAGAGGCAACAAATGGAACCTTTTCAACAGCAGAACCCCACTGAGGACAACACAGGCCATTAGGGTGCTATTACACATTATTTCCACAGCATGGATACGTGAACCAGAGGGATGAAAATGAAAAGGCCAGGCACATGACATTACACGTATTCCAGGGGTGAAGGAGGAATGGTTTCGTTCTTCAAAACTGTACAGGAATGAAGTAGAAAACAGACACACCCTTGTTATTCAGGTCCAGATGACATCAGCTGTACCCAGTTGTAAAGTCATTTGACTTCCAAAGGCAGGGAAATATAAGCCAGTGTTTGCATATTCATTTAAACACTGCTGAAAAGAATGTCAGCACATTGAGTATGATATAAACACGAGAGATTCTTCAGCTATGAGTGCTTTTTGCCCAGTGCATTTTTAAGAATAAATCAGGTACAAGCAGTTTTGCGTAAATAAGGTACATGCAGTTTTGCATAAATAAAAATGTTTCTTTTTATTTATGCAAAACTGCTTGCACCTGATTTATAACATTTTAGTATAATAAATTAAATTTTTTAATATTTCTTCAAAATGCAACTTAGCTTAAACTTCCAGTGTCAAAAAAAGAGGCTGTATAAGACCTAAATCAAGTATTAGGCCTTAAGCCCCACCCAGCAACAGCAGCAAATGCTCAGCGGCTGTGGCACAGACGGGTTGCCAGATGCTCTCTGCTGGGACTCGGCTTGCACTACAGGCCACCGCTGTGCCGCCTCAGCTCTGTTGCTGATGCTATCTGACAGCAGCGCAGGCCGTCTGCATGCAAAACCTCTGCCGCATTACTTCATTGTTTTACTTCCAGCTGCACAAGACCTTTTTGACAAGTAGTGCTATGCCATGATGGAGAGTGAGAAAGAGTGCGCCTGCTGGGCGGAGAGAGAGGTCGGACTCCCTGCTGAATTCTGCTGAGGAAGTACAGTGAAAGACCTCAGAGATGATGAAATGAAAGCTTTTGTGTCTTTCAGAAAAGGGAAAATGTTGAATCAATCTAGTACCTGTTCAAAGTACAAATTGGCAACTTGAAAATAACAAAATGAGTTAACGGCCTTCAGGTGTGGTCACATTAGCAATATTTTGCATGCAAAAATGTACATTTTCTACTATCAATTGTGTCGATGTGTATGACAGCTCACACAAAGCAACATGGCAAATTTGCATGACCAGCTCGAACCAGTTGTGAAATCGTTTATGGAAATCTCTCATCCCCAAACATAATTATCAATTGTTTGGATTTTTATTGAAATGACTGGATTTTGTTGACCCCATTTGATTACTATTGTCAGATACAAACAGAAACTCAAAGGTCTTCACTGCAACCTGCCAAATATAAGTTTGGTTGAAGAACGTGAAGAACTTATGACAGGAATACGAATTGCTACTGTTCAGTAGATTTGCAGCACTTTGTTTAGCAAAAATGAAAAGGAATTACTCTTTTAAATAAATAATTTTTTGTTTTATCCAATAATTTGATGATACATTCCTATTAAATCCTAAAACACACAATTCAGAAAAAATTAAAACATGCAACACTGAATTTCTGAAAGAATAAAATACGTTTGAGCACTATTATTAAAATTTAAATAAATTATTAGATTTGAAGTATGCTTGTCGCGATAGATGGTGCTGACGGTGATACCGTTGTTAAGCCACAACACTGGTTACGTCAATAGTCCACAGTGGCACCTACAATCTAACAATTAAGGGTGTACCGATCAAGATCAGCCAATCGTTATGCGCATCTCGTCAGTAAAGCCGGTTTTCTAATCAGCGGTAAATTCCATCAGGTGCGTGATTTCCCATAGAGAAGCTGTTACTACACAGAGCCGTTGTTAACTGACTAGCTGCACAAATCCACGTTCATTTTCAGCGTGTATTTGCGCATAATTTAACCATGGAGGCCCATAAGGGGTCAGGGGTCCAACTGTGGCCCAGTTTGTTTAAAATGGTAAAGTAGTTAAGTAAGCAAGTCAATTTTAAGACACTTACCGTTTGGTTCTTTATTCGATGGTAGGGCTGAACGATAGGAAGCCCCAGCGGCGTGACCCATTCCACCGTCCTCCCAGACTTAGCTATTAGCCTAGCGCTCTCCGTCAGCCATTCCTGAGAGAACAAATAAAAGTCAGAAGTGTCAATCAAATCGATCCAACACAATTTGTATACATTAAGGATTTAGAACCAAACCAAATTTGCATTATGATTTGAACAAGATAAACTGAAACCAAAACCCTATGCATGACGCTTTGTCTTCATCGGATAAAATTGCGATAAATATTTGCAATAAAATAGTCTCCGGCTGTGCTATCTGGAAAAATCCAGACACACAGGTGGGAAGTTGTTGCTGAGATGAAGCTTTTAAAAAACCTGCTGATCTGCAGCAACAGTGCTGGCTGCGCAACTCGGCTGCCACATTCGCAAAGTCCCCAGTGCTCTCCCTAAAAACGCTTTGTGTGAGATAAATTCCCCTGTTCATCTGGAAGCAGGCTGGGCCTGAAGTGGCTCCATTAATCAAAGCGTTCACCAACAACTGTGGCCCACATCGCCCCCCAATTTTCCACTCCAGTATCACCTTCTGCCGGTAACGGGAATGATCAACTACCTGGTCTCAACTGTCTCCCCTCCCGAGGCTCCGACCTATTTAGGAAGCTGCTTGTGTCTGTAGGCAAAGTGGGGGATATTTCACATTCGCCTGCCTGCTCGTCTCCCCAGGGGGTGCAACAGGAGACAGTGAGCGGCTGGTCCTTGATCTACTGCACCAGGGACGTTCATTCCTTTTCGCTTTCCTGCAACTGTAATTCATGAGCCGCAGCCAGTTGCATCATGGGAGAACTATATCTGGTGATTCACAAAAATAATCTTTTCATTCAATAAAAAGAAAAAAAAAGGAAAAGAATCAAGTGTGGGGTTTTATTTAAAAACCATTGATAAACACCACTGTGGGTCATTAGGATTCTTTCAAAAGAAGTCTCTTATATTCTCACCAAAGCTGGATTTATTTGATTAAAATAATTGGGTAAAAAATACTAAAAAAAATATTATTATTAATTTAGCATGCATGTTTTTATTGAAATATATTTTCAAACGTAATTTATTCCTGTGATGCAAAGCTGTGTTTTCAGCATCATTACTCTCCTCCAGTTTTCAGTGTTACAAGATCCTTCAGAAATAATTCAAATATACTGAATTGCTGCTCCAGAAATATTTATTATTATTATCAATGTTGAACACAGTGCTGCTTAATACTTTGGTATAAATATGATATGCGATTTCAAGATTATTAAATGAATAGCAAGTTTAAAAGAACAACATTTATTTGCAATAGAAATCAAATGATTTTGAAACAAATTTTTTACTGTCACTTTTGATAAATAATAATAAAAATATCAAACAGTGATGTAGAAGTGATGTGATAAATTAATCATGCAATTTTATTGGACTAAAATATTTATTCAACTGACAGCCACAATTTTGTCAGTGTTAATAAATAAAAAAACTAGAAAACTGAAAAACTAAAAACTGAAAACATTTTTGTTAACTCAACTGAAATAAGAAATAAATTTGAAAAATGACTCTAAAATGAGCTAAAATATAGTGAAAATGGGCACAAATTAATCTTAGAATTAGCTTTTCATAAAGAAAATATTGTAAAGGATTCATAAATGAAACATGAATATCCAAGCAAAAAACAATAACACTAGACAGCCATGAAAAATATATCACCTCTATATACCTCTATCTATTTAAACTCTATAATTTAATACATAACTCAGTAGTGAGAAAACACTCAAATGTAACATCTAATGTCTTTGTGATCTTGTTTTGTGAGCATTTAGTGTGTAGTTTAGTTTTGTTCATGTTTCCGGGCGTATCTTTTTTTAGTAGTCATATTACCCCTGTTTTTTGTGCCCTGATTTTCAAGTTTACGTTAATAAAACACTGCTATTGGATTCTGCTCATTTTCAGTTAATCTTTCGTTACAAAACTAAAACCAACAGCTATATTATATTCTGAGAAATTTGTATAAAAACTGTTTATTCTGTTTGTTGTATGAAGCGCAGATTACACAAAAGTCACTTTCAAACCAAGCAGCTTTCTGTTGTTCAATAAGACAAATCCACATATTGGATAATATAATATAACATAATCTGCATGGGCAAATCTTTCGCCTGAATTCCACCTGCGAAAATTCACTGAACAATGGTAAATGTGACCACACAAGATAAAAATATAACAGTCCCAAAAGTATTTAAGGGAATGTGATAGTATGTACCTGAATTTCTCTCGTCCCTGTGAACATTTCCTTCAAGCTGCTGAACACCTGCTTCACCAGGTAATGTGAAGCATCCCATATGTAGTCCTGTGGATTGAAAACAGCACATTAGGGGTTTTTGCACCACGTGGTTTTATAACTCAGTTCTAGGAACTAGCCAGCAAGGTGTGTTCCTAGAGAACCAATTTCTCCCTTGGGCTATTTTCCTTATTGCATTCACACCGGCAACAGGGACTGCTATGTCTTTATCTGCGGCATTTATAAACATCAAAAACCAGTGAAGGGAAGGACGCTGTGTTCAGAGCTGTTTTTCTTGTGTTTTGTGGGTTTCGTGATAACAGAGATGGAATGTAAATGCATAATTTTCGCAACTAAAAGAGCATGACTACATCTCCTACGACAACTTATAGTGTTATCATCGAGGCTGAGAAAAGAACATAACACTGCAGATAACAGGTAGCTAAATATACGTTGGTGTCCATGTTTGCGGAGTAAATATTTTTAAATGGCTTTTTTTATGTCGGGTAGCCAATCAGAATTCACTTCCATCACTGGTAGTTCATATGCAACCGTGTTAGACCCAACTCTGACGATTTTTTTTTGAGGATTTTATTTGTATCCCATTATGAAAAAATGAAATTCTGTTATTATTACTCACCCTCGTTCCAAACTCACTCCAAACCCGTAAGACCTTCATTCATCTTCAGAACACAAATTAAGATATATCTGATGAATTCCTAGAGCTATCTGACCCCTCATAGATAACAAGTGTCCTTACATGATCAAGGTTCAGAAGTGTGGCAAGGACATCACGCGGATACGTTGTTTATGTTCAGATAAAAGCGCAGACAACGTAAAAAAACGTATCCACGTGACGCATTGTTGAATAAAGTCTTTTTTTATTATTTTGCACACAAAAAGTATTCTCGTAGCTTCGTAAAATTATGGTTGTACCACTGATGTCACATAGATCATTTTAACGATGTCTTTACTACTTTTCTGAGCCTTGATCATGTTAGGACACTTGCTGTCTATGGAAGGGTCAGAAAGCTCTCGGAATTCATCAAAAATATCTTAAACTGTGTTCCGAGGATGAACAAAGGTCTTAAGGGTTTGGAACGACATGAGGGTGAGTAATTAATGACAGAATTAGAATTTTTGGGTGAACTAACCCTTTAAGCTCAACAATCAAAAGTTTTGCTTTAGCAAGCAGAATGTGGAGATGAGATCCCTTGACTCTATAGGTGATAATTCCTCTTTCATTCTCCACAGCTTAAGAGAGACGTGAAGAGCGTCACCTGTTTCTATGGCTGCCCACAGAGGACCGCACTTGGGGAAATCAAGCCTGACGCACACGGGGGGAAATAAATCTTTAGTTCACGTAATCTGCGATGTAAAGCAAGATTACCAAGCTTATCTTCACCTTTAAGTCGAGATGAAGAAAAGGTTACATAACTAGAAATAATGGAGATAACAGAGGACTTTATATGACTAAAGCACCTGAGATGTGGCTGCAAAAGATTGAGGATCTTTTCCATCAAAAAAGTGGCTATAATAAATCAGGGAGAGTTTCTGCTTCAGGTTCTGGCTGGAAAATATGGATCCGACCACAACCATGCAAACATCATGCAGGACAAGGTTTGTTTCACAAGGAAAACTCTTGAGTCATATTTCATCCCGCAGTTTGTTACTCCATCTATGATAATTTTAAGTAAAGTGCAATGAGCCTCACCTTAGGGAAATCATCGATTTCCTTCAGTCGCTTTTCGATTTGCAGACGGCCCCCGTAGCGCGTGACGCCATAGACCACAGTCATCACCGTCTGCTTCACCACCTTCCTGCTGATGAAGCCCTCCAGCACCTGGGCGATCTTCAAACCCTTCTCTGCATCCCGAGCCCTGAACTCTTCCACCTATGAGACACGGGACAGTGCACCTTTCTGAGAATCCATACATCAATACACTTATTAGTCCCAGTTATGCTAGGGAACTCTTCCAACAACTGCCTAATCATATAGTTTGACTAGTGTTATATATATATATATATATTTTTTTATTTTTATATATTTTATATATACAATGTATAATATTTTATATATTATAAAACAATATATTAAAAAAAATATTAAATAAAGATATTTATATAATTATTATATAAATATATGTAATATATTTTTGAAGTCAAATATAAATAAACTGTTAATATAAACATAACATTTTCATATTAACAATTACATTTTATATATAAAAAAATATAATAAAAACAAGATAACACTATTATATTTATTTCATCATTATAATGTCCTATATTGTAATATTTCATAAAAAGTAAAAGTTGTATTATTTTTTATTATATTTACAACATAAATTAAATATACTAAAAAAAATTAAAAATAAATTATTTTTTATTTGTGACCCTGGACCACAAAACCGGTCATAAGGGTCTTTTTTTAATTGATTTATACATCAAGCTAAATAAATAAGCTTTCCTTTGATTTATGGTCTGTTATGAAAGGACAATATTTAAATACCTGAAATCTGAGGGTGCAAAAATCTAAATATGTTAAAAAAAAAAGAAAAAAAAAGAAAAAAAAAAGAGAAAAAGAAAATTGCATTTAAAGTTGTCCAAATTAAGTCCTTAGCAATGCATATTACTAATCCAAAATTAAGTTTTGATATATAACAATGGTAGGAAATTGACAAAATATCTTCATAGAACATGATATTTACTTAAATTCCTAATGATTTTTGGCATAAAAGAAATATTGCAAATTTTAATCCATAAATATTGCTACATTTATTATTATTATTATTACTTTATATATAATGGAGCCTGAGGGAAAAAAAATGCTAATCTTTAGAAGAACTTTTCAGATGGCACTTAGAGACTTTTGCATCTGAATACATATATATATATATATATATATATATATATATATATATATATATATATATATAGAGAGAGAGAGAGAGAGAGAGAGAGAGAACAAATAAGTATCTATAACTTATTTTAAAGACCCCTGAGGGGGAATTCAGAAATAAAATGATAACAATAAAAGAAATATCACAATTGTCCCTCACTTAACTATAAATATCTTAATCTGCATGGAGAGAGGGGCAGGTGTTGACCGTCTTATTGGGGCTCTTGAGAGCTTACCTTATGAAACAGAAGGTCTGAAGTCAACTACTGAGGAACAATGAGGCTGTTCAGGCCAAACCCTGACTCAGCAGAGCTCCTTGAGATGTCTGCTATCTACCCTTCAGCTAAGGTTAGCGCAACCGATGTTTCTGGCAAGACTGGTACAACACTGTATTTAGAGTACACTGTGCTCCTAAAATATACCTAGATCGATAGGTAGGTCTATATCTTAGATAGTGTTCTCTAAAAAATACATAGTCTTCCCAGAACTGAAATCTGGGGCTTTGAGACCATAAGTTGTGGAGCTGCAGTAATTTAAGATGAATATTAAACTTTGATGGAAAATAAAAAAGGATGTAAAAAGCCTCAAAGTTGCCATGAAAAAATAAATACAAATTTAAATAAACAAAAATGAAAATGGTAAAGGCTGACTGTGGATGTGCTCTCGTGTAGTGAGTTATTATTATAATTTTTTTTAAATAATTTTTAACTTTTGTTTAAGTTTTATATTTAAAATTTAAATAAAAATACATTTGAATAATATGTAAAGGTCATTTTTAAATATTATTATCAGTTTATTTGTTCGATTTTACTATAAATCTTGTTACCTATAAAATATAAATTATGAGCACTATAGTTATAAAAAGTTTAATTATTTTTTGTTACAATAATAAACAATTATATTATAAATAAATAATACATATTTTTAATTTATAATAAAATAAAATAATAAACATAAAACAATCATAATATATTTTAAATACATATATTTTATATATATATTAATCATATATAATTGTGTGTGTGCATAAACCACTTTAATAAAAAATTATATAAATTCTGCTAATTACATAATCTAATTTTATTAGAATATAGCTGATATCATTTAAATATTTGTTTTTCTTAAAATACAAAAGGTGCAATAACAATATAATAGTTAATACAAATATAAATATTGCATTTTAAATATAATAAAAAAATTATAAAACACTGTTAACCACAATAATGTTCACTATAATATCACATTATATAATAAATTAGCTTACATAAATATAATGAAAATGCTAAATGACACTAACCAATATAATCTGGGTTAAATAAAACACATTTCTGAACCTCTGAACCCTATTGATGGAACTGTGGAGTAACTTAGGACAGGGAAAAGTTGGGAAACGCTGCTCTGGAGGGCTGTAAGACGCACTGCCGCCCTCTGGTGCCGCAGAGTGACTGACCTGCTGAGCTACACCGCTGTACACATCCTGAGGCAGTTCACAGGGCATGAGGTTCACCGAAGTAGCACCGATCACATCCCGCCCGAGGGCAGCATAGTGCTGGAGGCCGTTGCACGAACCGTCCTACGAGAGAGAGATAGAGAAAACATATATCTATCCGTTTAAAGTCCACAACTTATCCCTAAACAGCAATTCCGTGTAATAGTGTCTGTATAGCAAATGCTGGCAGTTCCTAAAGATTCAGTACCTGATGAACAGGAAAATAAGAGATGAATTTGGTGTGGTCGGGGGAGCGGGAGGCATTTGCTATCTCCATACAGCAAGCCAGTGCCTGCCACGGCTCATCTGCATTCATCCACCATTTGCGACCCTGCAAAATAGAGCTGTGACTCTTCGGGGAACGAGGAATGTGACAATCATTTCAATAAAACACAAGAATATGGCTCAGTCATGGCTCATAGCCTGCAGTGTGATGCGTTTGAATCTGAATGTACTCAGTACAGAGAAGGTCCACACGCAGAGCGAACAGAGGTCTGCCATAAAAAAACCTGAACATGGCCTGAAAATATTTACAATAGTATGAGTAAATTTAAAGACCAAAGCCTGTAATATAAGTATCATTTTTAATAGCATAGGATGATAGTATATCTAATTTTGAATGATATTATAATACATATATTATATATATATATATATACACACACAGAAACTGTATACTGTATGGTTATGACCCCAAAATGAACCTCAGGTCTGATTTTATGCCTCAGACAGCTGGAAAATAATTCTAAATGCAAATTAAACACAATTAAGCATAACACTATGAAACATCAAGAAATTAAATAAGCTTATACAGTTTTTGGTAGTAATAATAATAAACTAAAAGTTGATTTGTTAAATTATTTTCTTTTGTACAATAAGCATTTTGGTGCTATGATAAATATTTAATATAATATAAATAATTAAATATTTTTTAATAAGAATAATAAGAATAAGAATAAAATATTCAATAAATATAAAAGTTACACAATTATAATTTTTTACAAAAAAAATATTAACAATATTAATAACAACAACAAAACATTTATTATTATTAATAACAATAAATTATTATTATCAGCATTATAACCACCTTTAATACAATATTGAAATACTTTTTTTTTATAATATAACAATTACTACTACTACTACTAATAATAATTATCATTCTTAACAGTAGTAATTGTATCATTGTTATGTAAATGGCCTAATACTCTAGTCAGAAAGTTAGCTAATAATCATAACAATAATGCCAGTTAAGTTATTAATTATTAATATTATTCATAATTATTATTTTAATTTATTGATTGAATTGAATAACATTTAAATAATAATTAATCTAAATAATTGAAATTAAATACATAATAATTTTTTTTTTTATATATATATATACTCATTTATTTATTACCATCATCATCATCACCACTCATTGCACACTCAACCAATGAACCTTCATCATACACATACGGTACACTGGCCTGAGACTCTGATCCCAAATGCACAGCAGACCTCCAATATACACTCTGTTGCACAACTTGACCAAACCATTTGTTGTTGTGTCAGTAGCCAAACATAAAACTCCTAGTGCATAAGTCAGGTAAAGGTGCTATTGAAATGCTTACGTCAAGAGGATGGTCTGCGGAGTCTAGGATGTCCTCCATGATACTCTCGGCATACTCCAGGCGTCCAGCTAGTGAGCTACGCTTCTTCAACCCTGTGAGGTTCACCAGGTGGATCTTCAACCAGTCGAGGCCTTTGGGCCCGAGAGGTTGTCCCTCGGCGAACAGCAGCAACCCCCTGGTCACGTCACTACCAAGGTGGTTGAAATAAGGCGGCCGGGGGTACGTACGTCCTCGGAAGTCCATATTGTGTGGAAACCAAAAGATCTCGTCCCTCATGTGGTTGGCGATGGACAACTTATACAGCGCGTCCATTCGGAGGCTGTGCATCTCCGCCACCTTCTTCTTGGCTTTGACTCCCTCCCGTTTCATGTAGGCCTTCTCGGCCTGAGTGTAGGACGGGTCGTGAAGGTTGAAGCGAGGAACCTCGGGTGCTTCGGACAGTGGTGGAGGAATGCAGAGCTTTTCGTTCCCTTTGTCGTTGAAGATTGAGATGATGATGTCCAACAAGGGCTTGTTGATCTTCCAGGGGCAGCTGCCCAACTGATTGAGAGAGTCCAGCACGGCATGGAGATCCTCCTCTCGGCTCTTCTCCAGGAGAAGTTGGTGTTGGATGGCTCCATCGGTGGAGCGCATCAGCTTGGTTGGCGTCAGCAGGTAAGCGCCGCTCTTTGGGGACGTCCAGGGAATGGGGGGACACAGCATGGGCATGACGTAGGAGTCAAATGTAAGTTTGGTTTCCATCGCAACCCTCTGGATTTGTGTCACTATAGGATGCGGTTTGATGAAGCCAATCTGAGGTGGATGCCAAAGAAGAGAGCGAATGAATATCGAGACATCCCCTTAAAGGCATGTCACAAAAAGGACGTTAAACATGGACAATTAAATGCTTAAATGCCGTGACAGATCTACATTAATAAACATCTCTCGCCGCTAGCTCCCAGCAGGCCCGTAACCCAACTCAAATAAACCAGAGATGATTTATGTGTGCTGCTGGAAAAGCGTTTATGGTGCACAACAGACGTAACTATCTTTGACAGCCGGATAAACAACTTGTATTCAAAAAGCACATGTACCCACACAAATGGCTACAAAATAGTCCCTGATACAAGATGGGTGTGAATGCTGAATTATGAAATTCAACACATCAAAATATGAATTTGACAGGATCCATTTGACGTGATCTGTTCGTACGTTCTTGTGTAAATAAGAAGGGATGGGTACTAATGGAAGATTTAGCAATTTGATTCTGGTTCATTTGGGTAATGACAGTGCAGTGGATAAGACACGCCTTCGGTTTGAGAGACCAGGGTTCGAATCCACTGTGAGACACCAATGTGGCGTGCGACCTCTGACATATATAGCAATTGTAAGTCGCTTTGGATAAAAGCATCAGCTAAATGAAAAAATAAAAGATCTAGTTCATAAGAGTCATTTGTTCATGAATAAAGCTAAACTTGTTGCACTGTATTTTGGATTCATATGAAAATGTTCATAAGAGCCATCTGCCCAGGACACACTTCCACTAAACTGAACCTCAAAAAGATAAGATGGAGATCACCTTGCTACAAGGTGGCATTTTCAAGGTCTCGAAAAAAGGAATGTAAATCCACCTGACAGCATTCATGCCACATGAATAATCCACAGACACGCTAAACTGAGAGCTCTTCCCTGCTGCACAGGCCATCTGCAAGCTCAGCGGAGGAACGGGAGTTAAGCTTTGTGTCTTTGAAGCCCACGGTGCATGCCAAGAGCCAGGGCAGCAGCGTTGGGAATGAGATTTGAGGACAAAAAGGAATCTCGCCCAATCATTTCGGGCTCTTCCTCCCCCTTTTCGCAATCCCTCGGTGGTTAATCAGACAGGCAATTAAGAGGACAGTAAAAAAGAGATTAGTTTCGCCACGATCCGTCTTCCTCTGCTGGCCTGCGATCACTCGCACAGGAAAAATGATTCCATAATTCATGAAAACATGCGTGTCCATGAGAGCTTTTAGATGGGGAATGGACGGTTTATGACACGAGTTATAATGGAGAGTCATTTGACTGTCTGGTCATGAACAGCCTTCAGTATGGAAGCAAAAAAAACACTTCAGGGACGTGCAGAATTTTAACTAGTATAACTTCAGGCCGTATTTAAGCAATCGAAGTGCATGATCTAAAGCGCAAGGTGTAGGTGCACTTAGGGTGTGTCCAAACCACTTTTGCTAGTTTAACGACTAGAAAAACGGTCGCCGCAGCCAGCGCATGGTCTAAAAGGGTTGTCTCTATTCTCTTAATGACTAATGGGTGTGTCTTGGGCATTTCACTAGTTCACGCTTACATATAATTAGCTGAGGTATGGTATGCGTATTTGGCGAGCTCGGGAATTGCCCGAACCTAGAGTACCCCCCTTCCCCGTATATTGTAAAGTGAACTTGAAATGAGGAGATGGGGTGGAGGAGGGATGCTGATAAACCGTCAATGGATAGAGGTAAGTCAGCGATATTTATACTGTGGGATTGATTACTTGATTGTGGTCCACCTGTGATGATTAGGCTAAGTATCTGATGCGCTCCTCCCGAATCTTCATTGATAATTACATAACGTGCAATGAACCAATCAGAGTCTCATCTCCCAATCCCTTTAAGAGCCAGTTGCGCAGATTCACTATTTATACGATGGCATTTGCAAGCGCGAAGACTGAACGTGTCTCCAGAGAGGAAACGGTGCTGCTCGTGTGCAAGCAAATAGGTAGTCAAATTCTGAAACATGCAATCACTATCCATTATGTAAGCATTTTTATATTTATAAATAGGTGCATATTACTAAAGTGCTCCTTAAATGACAAAAAAAAAACTGTGCCATTGACCTTAGACCAGGATTTAGTTGGTCAATGGTGCAGTGTATTTTACTTGCCTCAAAATAGCAAATCACCAACAATATGCCTGAACACATCTTGTTTTCAGACCAGGCTGTGTCGGGCTGAAACTAACAAAAACCTCTTGCATCGTGCCTGGCTCCAAATTGCACTGGGGGTATGATCTGGGCCCTCTGGTCTGCACCTCTTACCTTATGATGGCTGCGGAATGTGTACATGTGGTAAAGGACAGGGATGAGCTTCTTCTCTTGAGCGGGATTGAGGATGTCGCTCCAAATTTTGAGCTCACGAACCATCAGGTCAACCAGGAAGCTGCCCAGCTGTACCATCAGAACCATCGGCCAAAGGGTGTCGTCACTTAAAAGAGAGGGACCGCTGCACCTCTGCATCTCAAGACTTGCCCAACACTCCCGTGGCAGCATGCCATTGGTCTGTGATGAAACAGGAGGTGATATATAATGTAAAAGCCAATTTGATTAGAAAGTGGAGGTGTCAGATCTGGCCAACCAAAGCTTGTACCTCAGTGTCGTTCGCCAGGAGCTCAGAATACGAGTTGTAGATACCCCCAAGCTTCTCGATCATCTGACTGTGGCTCTTCTGCCGGATGGAGTACAAATTGTAGACACGGTTTCCCATCTCCTCCGCCATGATAAGCAACGATTCACCACTGGGTGACAGTTTGTCTAAACCCTGAATCATGATGTTCACATAATCCTGATCGTCCAGGATACACAGGTATGGGTATATGCAGGTACTCCAGGACTTCTGGCTGTTGCTGGATAATACCCGTTTCTTTTCTTTCAGTGTCTGGAGAAGAGCTTTCTCCCAGTGTTTGCGCTGCGCTGCTAGTAATTCTCTCTGTAAAAATATAAATGTATTTGGTCACGCTTTATTTGAAGGTCCAGTTCTCACTACTAACAAACCATTAACTACGACTCAATAACTTGCAGCTTATTAATAGCAAGTATGGTAATTTTTAAGTTTAGGTAGGATAAGGGATGTAGAATATGGTCATGCAAACATTTTTTTTCAGATGTCAGTATGTGCCACAATATAGCAATGGCAATGAAGACAATAAATTTACTTCAAAACAACAAAAATCATGATGTACACTAACAGTTTTACAGTTTTATATACTTTTGTTAAGGCTATTTTTTCCACACCAAAAAATACTATAAAATACTGAAATATTAACTTGAAATCTCATGGGGACTTAGTAAATATTTTAGGAGTTTGGCTGACAAAAAAGTTTGGGAATCCCTGATATAATACACTACTTTTTCCCATTACAGGAACATAGTGAGAATTTGGGGAGAGGATGTGACTAATTGTCATGAAAATAAAGTGTCTTAATTCTCCTAAAATAGGCCTCATTATCATTTCATTGCAGGCTTCAAATTACAAATTATATATTTTTTCCTTTGGATTTTTAGGGTGAAATGTGACACTTCTGGACAGTTTTCATTTTCATACCATTACGTTACATCACATTCTCCTCTCAAGCAGCCTGTGGCTTTAAAAAATAAAACCTCATATAAATGTAGATGTGAATTTTATGCACGACACAAATCGGGTTCGGTGGGCAGCCGAAAGTGGGTCATCTCTTCATCAGATGCTTTTCTGGTTCCCTGCAGACTGGCAGAGCAGACGGATGTCACAGATCAGTTTTGCTGACCCACCGATGGAAAGGTGCCTCTCTCACAGGGCTGGTGGGAACACATTACAATGCATTTCTATTCCATTAAACCCTAGCGCAAATGTTGCGGGACCACAGGGGACCTTTCTCGTGAGGGAACCCAGACAGAGGAGCAAATGCCAGTTTAAAAAGAAGCTGGATTGTGGGAATATGGATACTTTTAATGCATGAGCTGGAAACTTTCAAAAATGTCTGCGTTTAGTCAATGGATCATAGCTTAGGTGCAAATCTGGATCCTAAAAAAATATAACTTATTAACTATTGAAGGGAAAAATCTCCCACACATCTGTATGCGATTTTGAAAGTCCTCTTTATGGTAGTTTGCTATGTTTGGGGTTTCCCACTGTGCTTGTTTCAGAGAACCCAGTCATAGCAATATTAATTCTGGCCCATAAAATGGACATAAATAATTTGGAGTAGGGAAAAGTGGGGTAACCTGTGCCACTTTTTACTTATGCTGCCCTCTAGGCCAAGAGCAATAAAATAAAAACCAATATAAATTATAAAAAAAGTTGTTTCCAACTAGGAGAAAGTTCAGTCATTGTGGAATATGAGAAAACAAACTACATTCCATTCAAATTCCCATCCAATATTTTACAGCATATTATTCAATTTTACATAAACCAGCCAAAAAATAAATAAATAATAATAATAAAAAAATTTAATTTTAACACAGAGAGGCTTTTATATCATCATTATTTACTGTACCTGTACCATTTTTTTTTTACTGGCACATCTTACCCCAAAGCTGGCACACTTAACCCCACAGCTACCATTTTGGAAAAAAATAAATAAATAATGATTTTATAATCCATAGCTAATCTTTAGCCAAATTAACATACGTTTTAAAAATTGTGGATTCATACCATTTGGGCCATATTTTCGGTGACGGGCTTTAAGGCCTCCACGGAGTCAATAGTGATGGTAGTGGCCTTCTCCATACCCAGCTGAAGACTGAACCGGTCCTGCAGTTCTTTCAGGCTGAAGTCCAGTTTAGGATACGTGGCACCTTCCCTCTGAAACACAAAGATGGGAATCAAGTTGTAAAACCATAAATTAAATCCAAACCAAATGCACTTTGCTGCTTAGTTTATTAAAAAGAGGATTACCATCTGAGATTCAAATGTGGCTCTTTTACCTTTTAACTTTATTTATTAGTAACTATTTTATTGTTATATCTTATTTATGCTGAATTTCTAATGTAAAATTGTATTAATTTTAAACTTCTAGATTTTTTTTTTTTTAATTGTCCTAAATTGACGTTAAACTGACGGTTCTACTTTTAACGATAACAGTAAATGATTGCATTACATTAAAACATTTGCTTTGATACTTTAACTTTTTAGTAACAACTGTAGTAGTATAATTTCAAAATGCTGACTTTCCAATGCATACATTTATTTTTTAACAATTATTTTTTTTAAATTAATTGTACTAAATTAATGTTCTAAATTGACAGCCTTAATATTAACATACTAAGTATGATCATAATTGCATAATATTATAACATGCTGGCACAACCAGTGTGTTTTGTATGTCTACAAAATCATAAGAGAGCTCAAGACGACCCGCTAAATAATGAGCGCTGTGAATCTCTCATCGCCGGAGGCTCTAAGTTCAATATTACTGGCTCCGTATAACTGGATATGAAGGCTGAGAGGGTTTAAATCTCATTAGGATAAACAAAATAAACGATCATTTATTTGACTGCCAATTATGGAGACTATTTACTTCAACCTTTCACAGGCTGCACACTTTGTTATGAGGCCCAATCGAAAGATACCACGGCACATTATTGCCCAATTAAAGAACTAAACATCATTACGTTTAAGTGCACTTATATATTTAAAAGAACCAAGAAAACAAGATAGCTAAAATTACCATACGAATGTCAAATGTGTTTATTCGGTTTCGTAACTTCCATGTACGGCCAATTAAAGTCTAGTGAGGTTGAACAGTCCCACTCTTGCGGGTCTGGCCGGCAGCCAAATGTGTGGCTGCATTAAATACGAACTGTAAATACAGCATATATTATAGCAACAGCTTGCTAAGTGGTGCAGAGATCGTGTTAATGTGGGCTGTGCGTTGACATGTGCAGTCATTTATTATTCTAAGGGAGGCATTGGCGGCCAGCACAGACATCTGGGAATTATCGCCAAACACATCATGGAAGGGCTATGACAGAACAGGTCAGCCGGAGCGTTAATATTTGCGAGGAGAGAGCGACTGCTAAATCTATCCTCAATAGAGATCGCATGGACGCCAGCCAAAGCAAGCACAAAGGTTGTGGAGGGATAAATCATGCCCACGGCGATGACTGCTAAAGCCCGACTAGGCAGAACACAAGATGCAGTGTTGTGTACAGTATGGCTCGGCTCGGCAGAGGCCCATATTTCCACAAAGCCACAACCCTGACAGGGAGAAGCACGTGTGGTGACCTCGGTGTTAGGGATGTGTCATCCTAGTCTTCAATGATTTAGTGAGGTTGTGCGAATAAAGGATGCATTGGGAGGCAAGAAATGCCATTTATGGCAATGAGGCAACATCTCAAACTATCTTAACCTGGTGCACACAGCATGACTTTAAATGGGATGAATTGGTGGTATTTCCTCACTTAGTGCTTTATGATGGCCAATTATTTGCCTTGATGAAACTTTAATAGTGAGTTTTGACGGTGACAGTGGCCTTTTTTCCCCTCTGAAAGCGAAACTTATTTTAGAATATTTTCTTGCCATGAATTTATCTGACCATGAACTAAAATTTGTCACTGGTCAATAGTCAATCATGAAAATAGTTCTACGTCGATGAATTTATGGATTGATGGATATATGTTGATCTGTTAATTAAAAATTATATTAAAAAAACATTTCTTAAATCACAAAATTAAAAAAAAACTGACAACATCAAAACAACTATGTTTAAAACAACAACAACAAAAAAAAATCTAATTAAACACCAGAAAACTACTTCAAGCAGTATATTTAAACAAATTTATCTTTGACCTCATTTTCTGTTTCAATTATGAATATCGTACAGCCTGGAGTAAGCCCACTGTTTTGTTTTCGCTTTTATCTGGACAACAATCACAAATGAAACGAAAATGAAATAAAATTACTACAAAACATTAATAAAAACTAGCAAACAAAAAACAATAAAACAAAGCACAAGAAAGCAAAACAAAGAAAACCACAAAAAAAGGATGCAAAAATAAAAATAAATGCAAAGGAATAAATATTACAATAAAACTAAAATACATAAATAAAATAAACAAGCAAAACAATAAAACAAAGCAAATCACAAAAAAGCGAAGTAAAAAAAAAAACATCAAACAAGAAAACTTCTGCCAGCAAAATGTTTAAAAGCAAAGTTGCTAACATAAATTGCTAACAGAGTTTATTTAATGCTTTGTGATTTGTAGTATTTTCATCTCAGACCTTCGCATGACCCAGTTCTTCTATACTTTCCAGGAAAGTTTTCATTCTAGGTGTTAGGAAGTGGGGTGTGGGTTACAAATGGGCTCATGTGCACCTGAGGCAATGAATCAGTTGGGGAAAAAGAGGAGATGGCGGGGAATTGGTTGTGGGGCAGACTGGCCCAATAACACCCCCCAGTGTGCCCAAAAATAGAGTGGGCACCTCTGTTTGAAGGAATTATATAGCAGATGACAGCTGACATGGCAGTGAAACTCTTCATTTTGACACACAAGACAAGTTCAGGCAGGTCTTTTAATGCTGACAGAGAAGACAGGTATATAGTTTTATGAAAAGCACCACCTGTTTTATGGTAGTATCAACCTTCACTTCAAATCCAATTTAGCAGTGCAATTAACCTGTTTTACAACCAGATCCCTAACAGTTCACAATGGAGATTTAAAGCAAAAGTTCATATCTATAAATGGAACACCCTAACATAAAGAAAAAGGACAACCACATTTTTTTATGGGTAGTAAAATATGTACAGTCAAGGGAGTCGTAACAGCATAAACACTGCATATAATTAAAGATTCAGAAGATAAAATGAAAAACTGAATGAATAAAAATTACAAAGTTAATTTTATCAATACAATATGATAAAGTAAATGTTATTATTAAAAATATAAATATAATATATAATGATGAGGAGTATAAAATAAAATAAAAACACATGTATTTTTATATTAAAAAAAACTTTACTTTCAAAAGTTTGCGTTTTTATTTAAATATATTTATCTATCAAGGAAACAAAGCTTTACAAAGTAAAAATATTTATTTAATATAAATGCCGTTCAGCATATTAGAATGATTTCTGAAAGATCATGTGAGACTGAAAATTCAGCTATGCCATTACAGAAATAAACTCAAATTCTAGATATATTCAAATACAAAATATGTTAAATTGTAATAATCTCACAAATTACACAAATACATTGTTTTTACCATATTTTGATAAATAAATGGAGACATGGAAAAATTAAGATGTTTATATATATATATATATATATATATATATATATATATATATATATATATATATATATATATATATATATATATATATATATATATATATATATTAAAGGGGTCATATGATTTTTTTTTAAATCATTATTGTGTGTATTTGGTTTTGTAGAATAAGTTGACATGATTTAATGTTAAAAAAACACAATTTTTCATTATTGAAATTATTGAAATTCATTATTGAAATTAGTGCATTATTGTAGGTCCTCTATCCCCCGTGTCTCTCAAACTCGTCGTTTTCTACAAAGTCCCTCCTTCCGACAAGCGCAGTCTGCTCTGATTGGCCAACTGACTCAGTGCATTGTGATTGGCCGAACACTGCAAACACTCGTCAGAAATGTAACACCCCTTTCCATAATCACTATCACTAGCTTCATCTTTCAAAATAAATGTAAAGACAATAAATAAAGTCAATAGTTTTAAAATCGGTTCAAGCCTGAAAGGGGAAAAGAGTCGCATGACAGACACAGTGATGAAGCTCGTATGTGTTGGCAGTACACAAGCCATGGACGGTTAAGACAGCTGACTTCACTGTGTCATCCTCTCTTTCTCTCTCTCTCTCTCTCTCTCTCTCACTCACACACTCACACACACACGCACGCACACGCACGCACGCACACGCACGCACGCACGCGCACACACACACACACACACACACTATTGGTAAAACTAAGCATTTGAACTTTCAATAGCAAATACTTAAACTAATAACAAAACAAACTTACAGTAGCTGATTCAGAAGCGGCAGCCTGTCTTAGTCAAGTCAGAATGACCTCCTCTCATAGGTTCATGAAAGGTCGTCCATAAAATGCGTTGCTGTTCTGTTCTAAGTAATCTTAAAGATGCCTAAATGCATCTACTTTCAGAAGGACAAATATAGAGCTTTTGCTTTCGCCTACACACAGCATCTCCCTGACACGGCTGCTTTAACACTAACTGTAGTTACAGAAACCATGTCTTCTTTCTTTGCGTGAACATTTGGCCGGCATTATACAAATATTTCCACATAGTGACGTAGACATGTGGGACGTCTTTGAATGAGCTGTTTCAGGAGGGCGTGGCCGAGTCTTAACTTTGATAAAGACTATCTCTTTGGATTTGAGACTTTAGTCTTTGCAACTTCACAGATCTTCTTCATGCACCAAGAGCTTGTAACACTCCAAAGTTTAAATCTTCAAATCGCATCATATGACTCCTTTAAGAATACTACTTATCCAAAACTTTTGAAAAGTAATAAAACATAATGTAATATAATGTAATGGTACCTCAGCATAAAACTGTTTCACCAATGGCAGGGAGCAGACAGGCTGATCTTTGGATGCACTGGGTTGGTATTCAGGGTGCACCACACGGACGGCCCTCAGAACCATTTCTCTTTCATCCTTTTTAAACACACACTGTCTGAACACGTCATCCACGGACAGGCCGTCCACTTCCATCTGCTGCAGACACCTGTGTGGACCAGAAAAGAGACGATTATATTTCACAATAAACATGTATTTGAAGCTGAAGTCTTATTTATTTCATTGCCAATTTCTAATACCAGATAAATATGCTCTTCTTGTTTCAAATTCACAGCAACTGTGGACTAAATTCCCAGGTGAAGCCACTTGTTTTTTAAAAATGAATGAAAAGGTGGATGGGAATGGCCTTATAATGAGAAAACTTCCACGACCGCAGCACCTGGGCTCATAGAGCGGAGACTGGCGGGGTGTCGGAGTGGAATATCAAATATTTGCATTGACACGGAGCGCCTTCGAACAGAACGTTCTGCTCCCTCTGGTAGTGGGTGTCAGGTAGGCCACTGCCATGTGTCCAAGAATTACAAGGCTGTGTTTATTCGAACAGAAAAAGTGTGAATAAAGTCAGAGCCCCATGCAGCTGGAATGCTCACTGTTGATGTAGAGCTACGTTCCTGTCGTGGACAGAATACAAATTACAGCACTCTGGAAGAGAGAACGAGTTTGTGCCAGAGAGAATAAGGAAGGAATGGTTGACGACAGACTACCAAAATAATTGAAAAAAGTTCTACCAAATATGAACATTCCTTTGATGTAGATATCTATAGAAATTTAGCATTACATTACTTGCTCACCAATGGATCCTATGCAGCGAATGGGTGCCGTCAGAAACAGAGTCCAAACAGCTGCTAAAAACATCACAATAACCCACAAGTCTTGAATTAACATCTTGTGAAGTGAAAATTCACATGGTTGCAATAAAATGACCCTATCATCAAGGAGCTTTAACTTCGAGCTATTTATTGCATTTATAATCTATAATAACGCTTCTTCCAGTAAAAAAAAGTCCTCTCATATCCACAAACACATTTGTTTAGAACTGTTTTCATTTATAAACAGTGTTTGATCTGTGCATATTTCTCTTCTGATTCAGACGAGACAACTTTTTCACTGAAGGAAACATTATTTCAGATTATGGACTTGTATTTTGGTTAAAGACAATTTTACGATAGATTATATCACCAGCTTTTTGCTAAACAAGATGTTAATTGATGGACTGGAGTCGTGTATATTACTTGTGGATTATTGTGATGTTTTTATCAGCTGTTTGGACTCTCATTCTGACGGCACCCATTCGCTGCAGAGCATCCATTTGGTGTGCAAGTGATGTAATACTAAATTTCAAGATCAGAGAAACAAGCACATCTACATTTTCGTGAGTGGTTTTTAACAAATTTTGGGTGAACTATATCTTTAAGTAACATCCAAAGCTCCTATTTCTAGCTCAGAAAGAAAAAAGAAAAAAAAATACAGAACTGAAACGATTTCAACAAACCTGGAAATACTTCTTCAACATGAACCACACCTTAGAAAGTCTATAAACCAATAAGAATCGTGAATCCAACAGTGCTGTGGGTATTAGATGTAAACTAGTGGATTAAGCACATTTAAGGAGATCTTTTACATTACTGGGAGGCTGCAGGACAGACTGGGTTATTCCTAAACCTCTGAGAATTCAGTGATGGTTTCCAAAGCAACAGGCTTCATTGGGCGTGAAATGCATAGAAGATGTGTCATCAGTGCCCTCTATTGGGCGCACAGCGAGCAGATAAAGCCACCGAGGGCAATGCGAGGCCTTGAGAAAGACATGCCTTTACCCTTCCCATCTTGTGCGTGACAGAGGAACAATCGCATCATTACCTCCTGAGGGTTCCATTCAATGCTCTTGTAACTGTTAAACCCTCCGCTGATGCAAATGCAATTAGGAGAGGGCGGAAAACTCTATATCGAGGTAATCCTGAAGCATTCTTTTAAAGGCTGATCTCTTGTTGGGGACAAAGGAAGTTGATAAATATAGAGGTCAATGAGAGTTAGGCTTTCTGTAGAGCGTTCAAAACGCTGCTTTCATTGCATTTGTCAAAACAAATGTCTATGCAAAAGCGTTAAGCCTTTGTTTGGCCGAGCAAAACTAAGTGGAGTAAACCTTACAGTAGGTGGCATATTGCACGCAATTTTGGATTGCACAAAAAATCAGTACCGATAATCGTTTGATACTGAATATAACAAAATATTCAATATTGACCAACTATAAAAATATATATTTAATTGTATATGTTAATTTCCAGATTTTTTTATTTATCTCATGTAATCCAAATCGATATAAATTTTTCATACATTAGGTGTTCTTTTAGTATTATTTATTAGTGCAGTCACTAATGTCAATTAATCGCATCCAAAATACAAAATAATAATAATAATAATAATAATAATAATAAATAAAAATAAGATTTTGTTTACATAAACACTTTTTGGGGGGGATTTTGGATACGATTAATCTCTAGCACGGTCAAAAGATTCGCAATTAAACACTTTCAAAATAAAAGTTGTTTATATAATATGTTTATGTACACTGTACATATTTATGTATATGTATATAAATACACACACATACAGTATATATTTAGAAAATATTTACATGTATGTATTGATATTTATATAATATAAATATTTTTTAGATACTAATAAAAGTTTTCTTAAATATATACCTGCATGTGTGTGCATTTATATATACATAATAAATATGCACAGTTCACATACACCTATTATGTAAACAATAACTTTTATTTTGAAAGCGATTAATCGCGATTAATCTTTTGACCGTGCTAGAGTCAGCAATTTCAGACACATGCACCTTGTCAAAGTTTCCAGGTTTTAATCTATTCTTTCGACACTGACAGCTCTTAGGGTTATGTTGACGCTTACATTATCGGTTACGGACTACACTGTTCTTACAATCTAAACAACAGTGAACGGCTGGTCCTAAAGATCATGATTTGAAACCAAATGTGCAAAGAATACGACAAGCTCGGATTGCAGCAAAAGATGCAACAACCGTGCTGCATGACAGCTGAAAGACAAATTGAAACTGTGGCAAGGAGAACAAAGAGAGACAGATGGGTAAAAAATAGGCTCCTCTGGGGTTTGTAGAAAGAAGACTTCCCCTGTACAACAGTGTGTGTTTGCCATCAGCTTACAGTGATCGATCACCTATCCAGCTGCCACAAGCCTCCCTGCACCTGTCCCTCTGTGCTGTCATTGGACGGCACCACATGTACCTCAGCAGTCACTCTTAGCACTAATCAAAAGCAGATACTTTGCATTAGGCTTTACAGACGCACAAAAGCCTAATATAATCAATTAGATCACCTAAAACAGTTACAATGCGGTAACAAACAAACAGCTAAAGATGGAGCACAAAGGCCACAACTGTCTGGTGGATTTAAAACCAACGTGAAACTAATTTTAATACGTTTAGCAGTTGCGTCCAAATTAAAATATACACTACTGATCAAAAAAAAGTCTCTTAAACTTCCCAAGTCTGTATTTATTTAATCAAAAATACAGTAAAAATAGAAATATTGTGAAATAACTTTAAAATTCAGCATTTTGAAACACTGAGACGGATTTCAAAATATCTACTTTTGTGTTCCATAGTAGAATGAATAATAAAAATAATAATAAATAATCACAATTACATTTGGATTATAAATACTCCAAACACTATATATATATTATTCTAATACATATTAAAACACAAAATGTATAAAATATTTATAGTAAATGAAAAAGTGATAGCCCTAATGACCGCTTAATATATGTGACAATGTAAAAGTGAGGCAAAAAACCCCCCCAAAAAACACCGATCTGGCCTTTTTTGATCTGGCCTCATTCTGTCAAGGACCTCATCGTATAAATGCAATTGAGTAGGTGTTCATCTGCTAAATTCTTCCACCCAGAGATGAGCAGCACACAAAACAAATAGATGACCAGAGAGAAAATGGCGGTCCACTGAGTTAATGCTCTTTAGATGAATGACCACAATTTGAATTTCTATTTTTGGACACGGTCAAGGCAGGCTCAGAATAATCCTATAGTGAAATGGATGAATGGATCGGATCATGGGGGATGCATTCATAAAAAAAGCATATATATGAGCCTCATTTCGAATTTGCATGTTTATCAATTTAATTTGGATTCTTAAAGGGAATATAAAGAGAATGGAGGAGTCTTTGATACACATGAATTACTGCACACTGCAACACTGACATCTAGAGACACAGTCTGGAACTGTCAATCCATTAAACAATGTGACAGTCCTATTATTGAATATTTTAACACTGAATGATTCTGTCATCATTGTACATTTCTAACTGTTCCAAAAGCCCCTCCGACTTTATTCACCCCAAAATTATATATGTATATGGTTTTCTTTTTTTCCTTTTGATCTTGGAACAAATAATGACCATATAAGAAACTTTAAGAAACCTCCTCTTTTCAAACTAGTGATGCAAGGTCTGTTGGATTCACCTATGTGATAGGAATACACTGAAGTACATGAATGAAGTAAGTGTTTACCTTTTTATGATCCATGTTTGGCACTCAGGCATGCGGCCCATGCACTCCAGTGCAGCACTGTAAGACGAAACGTTGGGTTTCAGACCTGCTTCTTCAATCAGAATGAACAAGCGACGAATGTGATTGAAGGAACCCTGCAAATCAAAGTTAATAATGCCTTTAAATAGAGCATTACAAAACAATACTGCAAAATTATAAAACATGTCAGCACTGATGGCCTTGTGGGACAGTGTGCTGATATACAGTGCCATTGTGCTTCGAGTGTCCCGAGCTCGAGTCCCGGCTAGTGGACCTTTCCCGATCCCATCCCCCTCTCGCTCACCCACTTCGCTTTCTTTTGACCTATACTGTCCTAACTAAATAAAGGCATAAAACGCCATAAATAAATATTAAAAAAAAATCTATTCAATTATAAAATATGTAAACCTGAAGGGAAATACTGAAAAATAATAAAACACTTTTAAAAAAGGCGATAGAACAATCAATAATATCCTAAAAAACATTGAGGAATTATTAAATAAATAAATAAAGACAAAATAATTTCGCAAAATATAAGATGTATATATGTGTGTGTGTGTGTGTGTGTGTGTGTGTGTGTGTGTATGTATATATATATATATATATATATATATATATATATATATATATATATATATATATATATATTTATTGACAACAACAACAAAAGTACCTTTTTATTAATACAGTACGTTTAAGAGATACTGGACCCTGACATACCTATCATTCAATAGTTTGGGAGGATTTTATATATATATATATATATCAATTTATACTTTCAAGACAAATGATAAAAGTTGTTCTTTTGAAATTTCTATTCATCAAATAATTCAGGGGAAAAAAAATGTGGCACAATTTTCATGAAAACATTAAGCAGCACAACTGTTTTTAAGACTGAAAATAAGAAGAAATGTCTCCGAACATCAGAATGAATTCTGAGCGATCATGTGACACAGAAGACTGCAGTAATGTCTACTGAAAACTGAGCATTGCCACTACAGGAATAAATTACTTTTCATAATCTATTTGAAACAAACAAATAACAAAAAAAACAGCAATTAAAATTTGAAATATTTCTGCAGTATTACTTTTTTTTTATATTATTTTTGATCAAAATGTGTAAAAAGAGAGATGCAAATGGATCATCATTAGATTAACATCATTACGAAGTTTACTATATTTTCAATCATTTCGTTTTGTAATTTGGTCACTATATTTTTGATTAAAAAAGGTTAATATAATGTAAAAAGAGAGATGCTTAATACATACTCTTTTGGCCCACATCCTCATCACGATGTTGTAGGTGCTGATAGACAAGTGCGTGCGTTTGGATAACTGTCGATGATGAGACAGCAGGCAGCTCTGAGCTCGAGCTACATCATCGATGAAAACACACGCCTCCAGGTAACAGCGGATTCTGAGCTGAGGATCTCCATAGCGGTTTCCTTCCTTATCCTCCAGAAGCTTTTCAGGAGCACTCAAGCTCTGCTGGTCCATTTCATTGTCTACATCAAGCTCCTCTACCGCTTCAAATTCTTTATCTGCCAGTTTCTCTTGTGTAGACATCTCAGAAACACTGCCAGCCTCACTGCTGGAGATCTTTTGCACTCCTGAAAACCTTACGGCTAAACTTTCTGAGACTCTCGAAACCTTCTTTTTAGACTTTTTTTGCACAGAACCGACTTTGGAGGATGTTGTGTTAGACGCAGAGGTCTTGGAGTCTTCTCCTTTAGTTCTTGTCTCACTTATTTTGCCCGTTGTGATGGTCTTTGTAGATGTACCAGGACGCATCGAACTCCCTTTGCTGTTTTTACCCACAACGGGCTTGTCGTGCGTTCTGTGTGAAGTTTGTTTTTTGGGATTAATCCACCTTTCGCGCTTGAGTTTCTCCATCCAGCGACTTGCGTGAGCTTTGGAAGGCATGACTCCTTCAGTTCCACCTTTTTTTGCAGACGGCCCACTTTTAAGCATTTCTGCTTTTTCTCCTGGCAAGTTCTTTTGACTATTCCCAGGTGATGTTTTCTTTATTTTCTGCTGCGTTTTGATGATTTGCACCTTTGAATGTTTGACGTCTACAACGGCGTCGGATTGCAGCTGTTGGATTCTGGCCTCCAGAACTGTGGAAAAAATGTTAAGAGAAAAATGTAGTGCACATGACAGTATTATGCAACTTTATTTTACTTAAAATGAACTTCTATTAATGTATATTAAGTTAAAAAATTCTAACTTAATTTTTTATCTTATGTCACCTGCTTGAGTGTTTAAATCAACACATATCAAACTACATGGATTCAGTACACCCACATAAAGTAATACAAGCATAAAAGATGAAAAGGGTTTTTCAAGCATAAAAGCAATATAATTTTAATTGCATTAAGATGTGTTTCCTGCTTAATTTAGGTGTTGTTGTTTTTTTTTTAACTCTAAACTACTCACTTTACTTGCATATATTATGTCTTCTATCTATCTATCTATCTATCTATCTATCTATCTATATTATATATTGTAAATTTAATTTGGTGCTCACACCTAAATGTGAAATAAAGCAATATACGTATCAAAGATGAAAAGCGTTTTGCAAGCGTAAAAGCAATATAAGCTTAATACAGTTTTAAAAGTTGTTTTTTTAAACTAAATTTACATTAGCAAATGTTTCCTGTTTAATTTGGTCGTTGCTCTTTTAAACTCTAAACTACACACTTTACTTGCATATATTATGGATTCTATGTAATTAAAAAAAACATAGTAAATTGTATTTGGTCTTTGACCCTATACAGCAAAACTTGCTTGATCATTAGTGTCATTGTAAAATCTAAGCTATAATATCACACAGCTCTGTATGTAAAATAGGATATATACAGTATAATAAGTATACAACTTCATTTGCATACATAAACTGACATAATATATAGCAAATCTTAATTGCTGGAATGCTTTGAAAGGGTCTGTATTGTGAAAAACGCTGCATAAATAAAACCGACTTAGCCTGAAATTAAAATTAAATAAATATTACCCAACCTCAAATCATAAAGCCAATTTGCTCTTTGGAGAGAAAAAAAAAAACCTAAAACCGTCTGTTGTTCTCTTATAACATCAATGATTAACATTAGATTCATAATCATAAGTGGAAAATATACCATACCATCCAACAACTGAGACTGTTCACAGAATCTTTTCTTCCCATCCTCCTTCTTAGCAATGGCTGAATAGTGTCTTTGGTAAATTGTAGCCCATGTTTTGTCTGAAAAAAATGACAGTTAAAACGGTGACCTAAAAAGTTTACCAACTCTATTGTGTGAATTTGGTGCTGGAATACAAAACGAGACATAACACCTAATACAACAAACAATATACACGGACATAACAGATCTAGAGTATATATACATCAAAGGGAGACCGAAAACGTGCATAAAGACGTTACAATCATCAAACTTTTTGAACTATGCCAGACAGTAAATTATTTTTGAAAGCCTTCTTGACATTGAGAAATCATCGATGTAAACAAGTCAATACTTGACTTTTTGAAGTGCACATTTCAAAGTACTTTTGAAATATATACCTGATCTAAAACACGTGACAGATTTAACGTGATTTGAAGGGCAAGACAGATGAAGGATGACAATAACACTGTTTCATTACGCTACCTTGTATCTGTCTCTCTCCGTTACTCCGTATTCTGAGACACAGGTGGCAATAATCGCCATTCAGAAATCTCTGAACACTTCTGTCAACCGCAAAACTGCGAGTTAAAGCAGCAGAGTAGGCACACAGTCTCAAAAGTGACATGTTGTCATAGTTTTGACACACCGCGTTCTCTGGTGCAGAAGGCCGCCATTGTGTTCAGACCTGACTAGTTCATAGGCGATACGAGGAGTTCTGACATCGAAGAGCGACGAGCAGATCGAACAAACTTCATCTTCACGTAGGAAGAAACACATGGTACTGTAGCATACATCTCATGTAAGCTGTATTCCATTGGCATTTAATCACTTATTTCATATAAGCTTTAGGAAATGTTTTAAACGCAAGGGGAAAATAGGGGACAAGTCGACTTTTTATGTAATCAGCTACAAAAACCTTGTTATATAAAGGATTACGTTGTTTCAACCTGAATTTACTTTCTAATTATCTTTATTATACTAAATATACTTATGTTAGGCTAAGAATAATAATTAAAAAAAGATAGCATTTTTCTTTTGGTGAAGGCTCAGTTTGACAGCTTTTGTTTGTAGCCTATATATAATATTCAAACTATAAAAATATGAAAAAAAAGCAGTTTCTTTTAAGTGTTAAGATATTAAACGATTTATTTGAACAAAATGATATGCGATTTAAAAATGCCTGTGTTGGTTAGAAACTGTACAGTAGATGGCGAACTTTGTCAAGTTTCACGCGGTCCTGTAGGCTACAAGGTCACTCACTATGCGCGCGCCTCAGTATTTGCCGCGCAAAGCAAGGGTAGGATACACAAATGTGTTCCTCAGTTTTCCACTTTTCGACTTTATGCGCCGTGTTCCTTTGTTCTGTGAGGCACGAAACTTAATATTTGTAGGTAAATATGCTATTTTCTGTGTGTTTGAGAGATTTAGGCCTAGGTAATAGTTTTGAATATTTAAATACATTAAATACATCTTTGGATGCGTGTTGTTAGTTGAACAGCAAATCTGTCCCTCTGTTTGGCTGACTGAACTTATCACTAATTAAATGTTTGTATCAATTAAAAATGAAAATGGTTGATGAGTGTAACAAATAAAGTTAGGATCACTAAGATTTTTCTATTAATACTTTCATTCAGCAAGGAAGCATGAAATTGATCAAAGGCAACAAGACTTACATTGCTATAAAAATTATATTTCAAATAAATACTGTTCATCTTAACTTTCTATTCATCTAAATATTATGTCAGTATTGATAATAATAATGTTTCTTGAGCACCCTGATTCAGTGATTTTTAGATTTTGATTTCTGTGTTGATCATGTGACATAGAATTTGTTGCTGAAAATTCAGCTTCACCATCACAGGAATAAATGATTGAATACTGTATTTGTAGTCAATTAACAGCATAAAAAAATCATATTAACCCCAATTAAGGGCTATTTAACATCATGTAATTAGGCTCTCTGTAATGTTTTAAAGTTTTTAAATACGTCAGTCAAATGCATTTATATCAACAGTTCGATGGCAGTCATCAAAGCAAGTTGTGCATATCTAGTAGGTGGAGATCAGACGTTGTTTGTTGCTACAGTTCACAGGGTCACCTTTCTGACAGGACCATTTGATGCTTCAAGCTCTGGTGTGACAGTCATTACTGGGTGACTGGCTGTCAACAAAAGGAGAGAAGAGAGCCATTCAGGAACCTAAAAATAACTTCAGGACAAGGCTGCCATTCTATGGGAGTCTGATATTCAGACTATTTTGCACACCTATATGAAGAGTGTGTTTCTTTCTTTTTAGAAGTAGGACCTGCTTTTAAAATGTTCACTTGATTAGCCAATGCTTCATGCAAGTATGACTTGAGGTTTTGGAAAAAGGACAGTCAAAAAATTTCAGGAAAGGGAAAAATTCTCGCTCTGATTTTAGTCTTCTAAACATACCAATGCTAGGTGTATTTTACAACCACATTGAGAGGGTTAGCCTACCGTTATGCAACACATTTAGGAAAATCTCTCCTCACCTGTCAATACTGATAATTCAGAGTCAATGCTTAAGTTAAAATATGAAAATAAATAAATAATATCCTCAGGTCATTTGAAGGCAGATTTGTTTGAGTTTCTACAGTTAGTACCAAATATCTCCCACATCTGACACATATCTCTTTGATTATCGCTAATGATGAAAGTTCACCATTCATATCCGCCATTGTTCTTTCTTTAAAAAGTAACATTCCAGTTTATCAGGTGTAGATCTCTGTCAACTATCCAGAGAGGACGAAGACTCTCAGGAGCTGTTGATCAGATAGACTGCCCAATTATCACTGGTTTCGGCTACAATGGACAATGGTCACGAAGCAGGAAATGCAAATAGGCTTGTTGTAGATTGATCTTCAGTTTTGGCGGCCAGGGACAGATCCTGAATTAGAAACGGATGTTTATGCAGGCGGCCGCACAGTGTGGCACTCTGGTTATCTCGGCCACCTGCGTCGGAGGAATATAGCAGGAAGTCTGTGGTTGAGATGATTGTTTCAAAGTACATTGCCTAACTGCAGTGTGACGGTGTGATTCACCACAATCTTATTTCACAATAAGCCAATAATTTGGGAGTGGCAAAATAACGAGACAATGGAATATGTGTTATGAAGAATTAAATAAAGGCTGATGCCATTTATTGTAAGTTATAAATGTCAACTGAGGTTGTCTGAAGTGAAACGGAGACCAAGTTTGTGTTGGTAGTGGAGGTGGGTGATGGAGGGGGACTGGAAGAGACTCCGTATGTTAGCAGAAGAGAGAAACAATTAATAATGGGAGCTATTAGGGGGAGCTTGTCGGCGCAAAGAGGGAGGTTGGGTTTCAGGCCTTTTTGGAGGACTTTGATGGTACAAAACAGGCCTCATTACTGAGATATTATCTCCATTCATACACTTCCAGAGTTGATGGGAACCCTACTGGGAAAGATTAGGTTCCTTACGCCAGTGAACATCCCACATGGCCGAACAGATTTTCTCAGCTCAGGGCGAAACCGTCATAGCGTGGCATCATGGGAGCAAAGCAGAGGCCTGTTGATGGCCAACGATGTGTGGAATTAGAGATCTTACTTAGACCTTTTTTCTGAGGTCATGTCAATCAAGATAAGTTTTTCGATATCTGTAAAATATTTCAAGAATACTGTTCAAAATTTGGGGATCAGTAACTTATTTTTAATGTTTTTAATAGAAATCTCTTAAGCATACAGGTAATAAAACAATACTATTGTAAGATATTATTACAATTGAAAACATGAATACATTTTTAAATGTAATTTATATCTGTGATGGCAAAGCTGACTTTTTAACTGTTAAATACTCCAGTCTTCAGAGTCACACGATCCTTCAGAAATCATTCTTAAGATTCTCACCAACCACATTTAAGGTTTCTTGAAAATTTTAGATCATGGCAGTTGTGCTGCTGTGTTCTGAATGTAAGAGCTGTGTTGTGGACCATCATTTAGCAGAGGGACAAGCATCAACATATCAGTTTGAGCAAGTTTATCATAACATCTGACATTAATATGGGGACAGAACTTTGTTCTTGAGATTCTAAGTGCAACATCTTACATTTCCCCTAAAGAATCTAATTACCATCAATTACCATCAATTTTCAAGGAAGCGGGGGCTGATCTTATGGACTTCCGGGGTCATTGAGTGTGCTGAAGGGGCACAAGATTGCTCATCCTGTATGTGCATGGAAGGGTACATCAGTAAAGTAGACAACAAGCAAGTAAAAAAAGAAAATAACAAAGTATAAGTTATTTACGTTTACAGTAGGTAAAAAATTTGCGTCACTTGGAATATTCTGTTTGGTGACTCTCCTGTTTCTGAATTCCACATTTCTGTTATGATCTAGACATAATGTTGACTTTCAAACTCAGCATTTGGACATTGTTTTTGAGACTTAAAAGATTAGAAATTATCTGAAAAAAAAAATGGCAATGGTGCTTTGTTGTGCACAACTTGTCAAGTTCTAGGTTTTTTGGGAGTTGTTCAGGGCATTGCTATCTGGTCCCTAAGATGTTGTGAGTGATTTTAAGAGCATTGCTATGTGGTTGCTGTGGTGTTTTTGGTAATTTGTAGTCAAAGTCAATATATCCCATCTTCAAGTTTCTATTCGTGAATTTCCGGTCCTTAGATACAGCTCAGGTAATCCAGCAATCATAAATCACATATCTCATTGTTTAGAAAATTATTACCTCTCCTGAATTAACTATGATCTGAGGTATTACAAATGCCTGTAGAGTTAACTGAGCAGCGTGAGCTCAAAGTTTACTACTTACAATTAAAGCCGAGCGATGTGCAATGGTCGGGTTTAGATTTTTTTGGTGTGTTCCTCGAGAGTGAGAGCTCTGATTGGATGTTCAGTTTAGCAAACCAGTCATTCATACAGAGTGCAGAGAATTAAAGCAAAAGTGATGAAAACAAGCATGTGAATGAAGGTGGTACAGACAGAAGGCTGTATAAATGTTACATGATCTTTCCCAATCATTCTTAACGTGAATGATTTCGTAACAACATGAGCCGCTTAAAATTATTAAAGTTATTAATGTTACCGATATTCAAAATGGTAAGCAAGCGCTGCTTTGTTTACATTTCATATATCTGCGTTTATCTCGTATATCTTTGTTTCAGTTTCTCCTTTTGAATGAGAAATATATACTATTAATTAGGGGTGTAACGGTTCACAAAATTCACGGTTCGGTTCGATACGATACACTGATGTCACGGTTCGGTTCGGTTCGGTTCGATACGTTTTAGATACAGCAAAATGTAAAAACATCTCAACTTTTCAGAATGCCGCAAGCGCACCGCGGGTCATGTGACAAGAACTAACCAATCAGCTTCATCCTTTCCCGTAACAACGTTGAGAGCTCAGCCAAGATGAAGGATCAGCTGATCATAGTTGTATATGGATTGCAATTTTGAAATAAATTTAGTAGCAGAGCTACTGCAAGCGATTTTTAGAGCTGCAAATCCATTTATCCTTCGCTGAAATTTCCGCGTCTCATGGAGAGAGCACGTCATTGTTGCTTAGCAAAGACAGACGCCTCATGAGCGCTTCTGCCCGAGCGCTTTGGAAAGGAGGAGAAAGACGCGCTTAGCGTTTTCCACGCGTTTTTAGGAGCGATATGTGAACGGCCCCTAAGGCGCTCGCTCACTCAGCACGCGCTGAAGGCTCGTTGCAAAATGTCGAATGCCTTTAACAGACCAGAAATATAAGATCCTAAAATAACCAACAGGTCTGGTGTTTGGGTTGGATTCCCTGTAAGCTATAGTTTCTAAATGCTGCAGGGATAGTTTGCTGCGTGCATGTTTCTCCTTTTTTTCGTCTTTTCCCAGATAGTACTGACGCATATATTTTTTTTTTTTTTTTTTTTTTTTTTTTATTCCCGCTGGTGTACCCTGTCATGTTGCAGATGCGACATACCGTTGTTTTTTATCCACCACTCTCTTGCCATCACCATTATAGCTTAAAGGGAATCCAAAGTGCACCCAAACACCAGACCTGTTGGTTATTGGAGGATCTTCTCATTTCTAGTCTGTTAAACGCATTGGCTATTTTGCAACGAGCCTTCAGCGTGTACTGAGTGAGCGAGCGCCTGCTGAGTAGCCTAACATAAACATATAAGATGGTGTTTTTTCTTCTTCGGGAGTGTCAGGGGCGTTGCCTGTTACGTTGTTTGGGTTATTGGGCTACCTTGTTGAACGCATATCATTATATTTCTCTCTCTCTCTTTTTTTTTTTTTCAAATATAATTAATTACTCCAACGAAACCGTTCGGTATACATAATGCGTACCGCGTACCGAACCGAAAGCGTCGTACCGAACGGTTCAATACGAATACGCGTATCGTTACACCCCTACTATTAATATCTGCTGATATGAACAGCTCATTCCTCTCAGTCCTGCGCAGAACGCACGTGTTAGTTTGCTGCGGCTGAAGTCTGCGATGTGTTCCAGTGCAGCTTTTTGGTCCGACGCTGCTGAAATTAAAGATAGGGGTCCACTTCAGTTAGGTTTAATTGGGGATGAAGGACTAAGATGTATGAGACTAGAAAAAAAGACTAGGCTTTAGTAAAAAACCCAAAGGCTTATATGCCCAAGGAGAAGGGAATGACTGCGGGAAGCTGAAAAAGACTGCAGACTGCTGTCTCCATAGGCTTTTATGGGATAAGTATGAGTGCTAAAGCTTCAGAGACCCATTAGTTTACTAGCTACAGAGTGTGAAGTGACTTGTCCTGGTAAAACACACCTTCAAGAATATTTTCACCCTCTGCCCCTGGGCTGCACACGTCATTGAATACAGGAGGATATGAAAAGTATGTAAGTGTTTCAGAGCAGAGCATCATATTCACCAAGCTGACTCGAATGTCCATTGGGATAATCCACATACAAGTGCCATTACAGGTAAGGGAGACCTCACCTTTGTTGCTTAAATTTACTTATCAAACATAAAGTATTACTTCTGTACATACTAAATTGGGTGTATTTATTACCTATAATTTGCCTGATGGCAACAGTTTATTATGGTTCAGGATGGGATGTAAAGTTAAATGGAACATCTGAGGATGATCAACTTCCTGAAGGGAAATGAATGACAGTACGATAAAAGGTAAACAATATTGAGAGTGACATTCACTCAAAGTGATTATGAATAATCCAGGCCCCACCCATCTCCTCTCAGTCCCCCGATGCAAGCCCTGCCCTGAATAAAATGCAGGAAAGGACTGAGCCACCCCACCAAAGAGCAGGAGTGAGAGAGAGAAAGACACCCATTTACAGCTTTACTGCCTTGTTGAGTCCGTCAGATTACTCTCACTGCCACCTCTATCTTATCCTCTCACTTTCTTTCTCTTAGTAGTCTTTTTGAAACATTCTCTTACACAGACACACAGGCTCTCACTGAAATAGATTCATTCAACTCAGCTCATTCACAGGCACAGGTCAGGCAGCCTCACATTTCACCTTGCTCTGCCCCTGGCTGAGAGGAGAGAGCCCTGCAAGGTGCAACCATCACACAGGACACAGGATCCCACATCTATATCAGCTTGGACTGAGGGACCTTGGTACTCCAGGACAATCTAACAAGACTGAGACATTTCTTTGGGATGGAATTGCAAAGTTCTCATTCATCATTCTGAAGAGCAAGACCAACAGACAGCTGTTTAAAAGACTAGAGTGATACACTTGAGTTTTAAATAGTTTACTTAGGATTTTTTTAACCCTCTATTCCCATGCTTCTGCCTATGGGTTCTGCGTGAGGCAGAAAACCCATCGAATACCAGCATCATGCCGACTACTTCTGCAAGGTGCACCTTGGGAGTCTGACCCATCATGTTTAAATGGACACCTACTACCGTTGGTCTCCACTCTGACCTCACCTTTGCCGGCTCAGCCCTCCCTTCTTATCCTTTTCCCTTGTTATGCCTATCCCTGCTCTTTCTGGCTTGCTCCTCTCTTGGAGTTTGCCCACCTGCACTGGGGCATGAGCCCCTTCATGTGCTGGCACAAGGCACAAACTGCTCGTGGACACTGGAGCGGCACACGCGCAGCTACAACCACCTCGAGGGTGACGTCCGCCTTCGGCGCCTCTATTCCGCCAACAAGTTCTTTCTCTGCATCGACAAGACAGGCAAAGTGGATGGCACCCGTCGGAAGAATTACCCTGACAGTGAGTAGACGCCCAGTGTTTGTCTCCACTCATGTGTCCCTGCAGAAGGGAGTGGGGATTATTTGGTTTTTATGATCTTCCATTGACTCTCTTATCACTTGTGGTTTATGGCTCATTTATTCTTCTGCTCGTAGGATCAGAGTTTTATGAGTATGTACAAAGGTGTTTCAAGGTAGGATTTGTAATACGCAAAACACATAATTGGAAAATGTAGGCCCTTCCCTGTTATATTGGCTCGCAAAATACTATGATCTGAAATATGGAAGTCTGTCTCCACCCTAGAGAAAAGAAAAAAAAGAAAAAGGTAATTGTTCCTTTATCTACCATGATTGCAACTTTACATCTCTTTATTGCATTGTCATATCTTATAATTACGACTTCATATCTCTCAATGTGACTCTCAATTTTTACTTGTGACTTCTTGTTATTGTGACATTATGTCCCACTTTTCTCAATTGCTTGTTTAATTTTTTTTTTTTTTAACTCAGAGGTGGAAACTTACTTCTTTATTTAAATAAGGTTAAGCAGGGAATTTAACTTAAAAATAAATAGCAAATGATTACGTTATAATCAGAAAATGTAAACACAACTGTAAATTTAATCAGCAGTTAGGTACAGTGTAAAATTTTCATGCAAGTTCAACAAGTAATCAACATAAAAGTTTTGTTGTAGAATCTTAAAATCCTCTGTACACTGTCAGAAAAGTTATACCTTTAGGGGTACAAAAGCTTGTCACTGGTCTGGTACTATTAAAGGGGTGTAAATTAATAGTTCATAGTATTAATGTACCTTTATGTTTTCTACTATTAACTCTTTAGGAAAAAAAATAAGGTACAAATATTTTCCTTTAAGTTGTAATGCCTGAGAGCTGTTGTACCCCTAAAGGTATAACTTTTTCCTAATTTTTTTTCTTTGAGTGTTTGTATATACTTTGAAGCTTTAATATTTTTACAGAAAATTGTGGATGTTTTGATTAGCATTTAATTTTGAAATAGCAGATGAATTTGGTTCTTAGAAACCCTACAGTGATAAATCAACAAGACGTTTCTTACAAATCACTTTCCCCTGCCTCACAGTTTGATCTCACTTTTTCAGCTGGAGTTTTACTCTCCTCTGTGAGAGTTCAGCAGGGCTTTCTGCTTGTTTGAATTTAAGATTTAGCTGGTTTGGGTCATGGAGATCACAGTGGGTTGACCCTGGCTGTTTTGTGTTTGTTGTTGCAAAAAAGAGTGAGTCAGACTTTTTTTCCAAGCAGGTTGCTTTAAACTGCTCTGCCACTGTGCAGATCTTAACAGTTGCACTGCATTTGTTTACAAGTTTCTGCTCTCCACGGCTGTCTCAGATTCAGTTTAGATGCTTGTACTTGGTACAGCTGGGGTGAAACTGTACAGCCCTCAGAAGCAATTTGCTTGCACATTTACTTACCATCCTCTCATTTCCTTTCCCTGAATTAAGGTCCTTTTTACCAAAGAGGGACCCCTGTACAGAAAGGTATCCTGCATTTACTAGCCCTTGCGGAATTTTCTCAGTATTCTCTCTCTTTGCCTTTTTTTTAATTCCAGGGTTCACATAAGTAGAGGAATTTTGATTTTCACAATAAGGGCTTTGAAAAAACAGTTTTCATAATTCAGCAAGTTCAGAATCAGAAGTGTTTTTTGCATTGATTTTGTTAGTGTTGCTTTGCTGCTATCCACCTTGTCCTCTGCATAGCCCTTAGCGTCCGTCAGCACTGCTGCATTGCCCAAAACAGCCTCGCACTGACTCTCCCTCTCACTTTTTCCAACTCCGCTCCCAAACTCTCAGGTGCAAAAACAGTTAGAATTAGTCAACGGGCCCTGGCTAATTGAGGTAGGAAAATATTGTATCAATCCCAGTGAACTGAAGACTGGAACAGCTGAGAGAAGAGGCTTCAATGCAAAGGACTGAAAGAGAGATTGATAGGTAAAAAAAGGATGTAGGGGGAATAATATTTGCATTGAACAGTACACATTTCTGGTCTTTTGAGTTCAATTAAACTATACTTACTATTCCTCTACATAGTTGTAAATGGGCAATTAGAATGTTTGGAAGAATGCTTTAGTTTTTTCGTAAGCAAAATAATTTTAGATAGTACTGGCAGGATAAAATTAAGGACTCTGACCTGGAGTAAATGGTTTGCAGAATTGTGCAAATGATTTAAGAGCATAATTGGCCACAAACTAGCCTTGATTTGGCACCTATTCCTGAAACTTGTTTTTGTCCAGGTGCTGAATAGAACACAGCACTTTTAAGTTTTCCGTATTCAAAGTAGATTGATGTCAATCAGCTCCAAAAATAACGGTGTCATCGTTCACAGTTAACAGCAGCATAATGCAAACTAGACACGCTTATTTGACTATGATTTTAAGTGTAGGGTTGTAGTAGTGCCTGTCAGGTCCTGACAGTGCTTAATGGCTAATAGCACTGCAAAAACGGACACAGTCCCAAATCCCTTCACTAGCAACTATGCTGCTGTTGCATGAGCTTGATGTTGGGAGCAGACAATAAAAAATAAAAAATAAATAAATACATTTATTTCTTTATTAAAGTTTAGAGGCAAACCATAACAAAAGCTAACCAACCAAACTTTGTGGAGACCATGTGAGTACCAAACCTAATATAACATTTAGCGTTTTGCTAAAGTGAAGCTGTTTTCTCAGTTTTCTCCAAATATGTTTTTATAATATGTAACAATTATAGTAATGTAGTCTACAAATACAACTAGTAGTTTAACTAATTTTCTCCAAAATTCATGGACAAGAAATTATGAGTATAAAGAAAAATGGAAATCTCATACTTCAAAGGTAAAGACTGTAACCATTAACCACCACTTGATGGGTGTTTGAGTGAGAAAGTATATCAATCTTAGCCTAATGTTTCTGTCCATTCTTGTCTTAGGCAAGGTTATTTTCTTTTATAGTTTTTTGAATTGGCAGGTACTTGCTGGCTGACAAAAACCAAAAACTTAGCTCTTTTTTCCCCTTAACATTTGCTTTAAAAAGAGCACTGTTGAAGTCTAGGGCGTATGTGGTTAAGAACATCAAATGCTTGACTTGAGTCCAGGCAACAACACTGCGCTTAAGGAAATAAAGTCATGCGACAGGCATAATCAGAAAAGTCACTTTTGCTAAAATATTGCCATTTTGCAGTTTGCCAGGCCTTTTCTTCCATCTCCCATTTTCTTTCGCTCTCCTTCTTCCATTTCAGCTGTATTTTCAAGAGATGTGTCATGTTTACCAAGTTTCCCCTCACTTTTCTGCATCTTGCTTTAGATGTTACTGTTTCCCTTGCAGTGATTTCATAGGTGTGTTGAGCTTGGGACCAGAGTCATGGAAGAAAATCATCCCACCCATTCTGAATATATTGTGGAATTATTTAAAACATATTTCAAAAAGAGAGACTGTCAGTTCATAGACGCCTAGAGGCCACAGAAGAGAGATTGTGCCCGACTGAATGCTGGCACATAAACTGCTGTAGAATCATGGGAGGTGAAAATAAATTCACAGTGTAATATTTATGTCGACGTGTTATAATTTATGGTCAAATACTTTACAGTGTGAGAATTTTGAAGAATTATCAACAGCTGAATTTAGAAAATGGAATGTTCTCCAGAAGTGTGATATGAAATTGATATGAGGCAGTAAAGTTCTTAGGTTCCTGATCAAAGATGTGTTAAAGAGTGAGAGAAGGAATGTACTCTACTAAGGACATTTTATAAGTGTGTAGTAGTAGTGAAGCTCCCGGTCTGTGACAGTTTAAGTGGTAAGGGCACATGGGTACTAGGGTGATTCCAGACGCTTCTGGAAAGTCTGGGAATGTTGCTTACATTAGCCTGTGGGGGCCTCTTGGAGATTTTGGTGCCAGGAAAAAAAATCCTACAAATCCTGCCTTTTTAATCCTTCCGACGGACAGTGGTTCAGAGAATAGTTATAAAATGCTCAAAATCCCTCTCTTGCCAGGTGTTTTCGGCCCAGAGAAGGTGAAAAAAATAAAAAGCAGAAACTGGCACACACTCTGAGAGATGCAGAGCTAAAATGCCCCAATTTTTCTAGACTATTCTCTTTCCAAAGGCCAGTTTTAATGTCATGAATGGATGAAAAGACACACCATAATTAGTTATGTGCAGCGTTAATCCCACTCCAACTAAAATACCTACCTGCCTTTTAGAAAATCAGGTAGGCCTGGTGAATTTTACTTAAAAGCTTATAATGTTCTATCTAGTCATGATGTGCATTTGCATGCACAGTTAACATTTGGTAACATCTCTGTTGTTCACCAAATTTCTGCTGCGAATCCATGCGATCAGGAATTTTATATAAGGGTGAAAGATTTTGCCATGCAGATTTTGTAGCAAGTTGGTTGAATTCGCAACACTGACCAATGTAAGGCAGCTTGGTTTGAAAGTGGCTTCTGTGTAATCTGTTCTTCACACAACACTACACTACTGAAAATAGACCATTTTGCCCACAAAACTTTGCACCTTTACAGCAGGTTTTGCATATACATGTCAAGTGTATTCAAATATTTGAGGATTAAACA